>NW_025334241.1:0-66840 GCF_014858855.1 Bufo gargarizans
TAAGAGAAGGGGACGGTCCATCAGGAGGATATAAGAGAAGGGGACGGTCCAGCAGGAGGATATAAGAGAAGGGGACGGTCCACAGGAGGATATAAGAGAAGGGGACGGTCCACAGGAGGATATAAGAGAAGGGGACGGTCCAGCAGGAGGATATAAGAGAAGGGGACGGTCCAGCAGGAGGATATAAGAGAAGGGGACGGTCCAACAGGGGATATAAGAGAAGGGGACGGTCCAGCAGGAGGATATAAGAGAAGGGGACGGGCAGCAGCAGGAGGATATAAGAGAAGGGGACGGTCCAGCAGGAGGATATAAGAGAAGGGGACGGTCCAGCAGGAGGATATAAGAGAAGGGGACGGTCCAGCAGAGGATATAAGAGAAGGGGACGGTCCAGCAGGAGGATATAAGAGAAGGGGACGGTCCATCAGGAGGATATAAGAGAAGGGGACGGTCCAGCGGAGGATATAAGAGAAGGGGACGGTCCAGCAGGAGGATATAAGAGAAGAGGGACGGTCCAGCAGGAGATATAAGAGAAGGGGACGGTCCAGCAGGAGGATATAGAGAAGGGGACGGTGCAGCAGGAGGATATCGGGGACGGTCCAGCAGGAGGATATAAGAGAGGGGACGGTCCAGCAGGAGGATATAAGAGAAGGGACGGTCCAGCAGGAGGATATAAGAGAAGGGGACGGTCCAGCAGGAGGATATAAGAGAAGGGACGGTCCAGCAGGAGGATATAAGAGAAGGGGACGGTCCAGCAGGAGGATATAAGAGAAGGGGACGGTCCAGCAGGAGGATATAAGAGAAGGGGACGGTCCAGCAGGAGGATATAAGAGAAGGGGACGGTCCAGCAGGAGGATATAAGAGAAGGGGACGGTCCATCAGGAGGATATAAGAGAAGGGGACGGTCCAGCAGGAGGATATAAGAGAAGGGGACGGTCCAGCAGGAGGATATAAGAGAAGGGGACGGTCCATCAGGAGGATATAAGAGAAGGGGACGGTCCAGCGGAGGATATAAGAGAAGGGGACGGTCCACAGGAGGATATAAGGAAGGGGACGGTCCACAGGAGGATATAAGAGAAGGGGACGGTCCAGCAGGAGGATATAAGAGAAGGGGACGGTCCAGCAGGAGGATATAAGAGAAGGGGACGGTCCAGCAGGAGGATATAAGAGAAGGGGACGGTCCAGCAGGAGGATATAAGAGAAGGGGACGGTCCAGCAGGAGGATATAAGAGAAGGGGACGGTCCAGCAGGAGGATATAAGAGAAGGGGACGGTCCAGCAGGAGGATATAAGAGAAGGGGACGGTCCAGCAGGAGGATATAAGAGAAGGGGACGGTCCAGCAGGAGGATATAAGAGAAGGGGACGGTCCACAGGAGGATATAAGAGAAGGGGACGGTCCAGCAGGAGGATATAAGAGAAGGGGACGGTCCAGCAGGAGGATATAAGAGAAGGGGACGGTTCCAGCAGGAGGATATAAGAGAAGGGGACGGTCCAGCAGGAGGATATAAGAGAAGGGGACGGTCCAGCAGGAGGATATAAGAGAAGGGGACGGTGCAGCAGGAGGATATAAGAGAAGGGGACGGTCCAGCAGGAGGATCTAAGAGAAGGGGACGGTCCAGCAGGAGGATATAAGAGAAGGGGACGGTGCAGCAGGAGGATATACGGGGACGGTCCAGCAGGAGGATATAAGAGAAGGGGACGGTCCAGCAGGAGGATATAAGAGAAGGGGACGGTCCAGCAGGAGGATATAAGAAGGGACGGTCCAGCAGGAGGATATAAGAGAAGGGGACGGTCCAGCAGGAGGATATAAGAGAAGGGGACGGTCCAGCAGGAGGATATAAGAGAAGGGGACGGTCCAGCAGGAGGATATAAGAGAAGGGGACGGTCCAGCAGGAGGATATAAGAGAAGGGGACGGTCCAGCAGGAGGATATAAGAGAAGGGGACGGTCCATCAGGAGGATATAAGAGAAGGGGACGGTCCAGCAGGAGGATATAAGAGAAGGGACGGTCCAGCAGGAGGATATAAGAGAAGGGGACTGGTCCATCAGGAGATATAAGAGAAGGGACGGTCCAGCAGGAGGATATAAGAGAAGGGGACGGTTCCAGCAGGAGGATATAAGAGAAGGGGACGGGTCCAGCAGGAGGATATAAGAGAAGGGGACGGTCCAGCAGGAGGATATAAGAGAAGGGGACGGTCCATCAGGAGGATATAAGAGAAGGGGATGGTCCATCAGGAGGATATAAGAGAAGGGACGGTCCAGCAGGAGGATATAAGAGAAGGGGACGGTCCAGCAGGAGGATATAAGAGAAGGGGACGGTCCAGCAGGAGGATATAAGAGAGGGGACGGTCCAGCAGGAGGATATAAGAGAAGGGGACGGTCCAGCAGGAGGATATAAGAGAAGGGGACGATCCAGCAGGAGGATATAAGAGAAGGGGACGGTCCAGCAGGAGGATATAAGAGAAGGGGACGGTCCAGCAGGAGGATATAAGAGAAGGGGACGGTCCATCAGGAGGATATAAGAGAAGGGGACGGTCCAGCAGGAGGATATAAGAGAAGGGGACGGTCCAGCAGGAGGATATAAGAGAAGGGGACGGTCCCATCAGGAGGATATAAGAAGAAGGGGACGGTCCAGCAGGAGGATATAAGAGAAGGGGACGGTCCAACAGGCGGATATAAGAGAAGGGGACGGTCCAGCAGGAGGATATAGAGAGGGACGGTCCAGCAGGAGGATATAAGAAGGAAGGGGACGGTCCAGCAGGAGGATTATAAGAGAAGGGGACGGTCCATCAGGAGGATATAGAGATAGGGGACGGTCCAGCAGGAGGATTATAAGAGAAGGGGACGGTCCAGCAGGAGGATATAAGAGAAGGGACGGTGCAGCAGGAGGATATATACGGGGACGGTCCAGCAGGAGGATATAAGAGAAGGGGACGGTCCAGCAGGAGGATATAAGAGAGGGACGGTCCAGCAGGAGGATATAAGGAAGGGGGGGGGGGGGGGGAAGGGGACGGTCCAGCAGGAGGATATAAGAGACGGAGGATAAGAGAAGGTGCCGGTCAGCAGGAGGATATACAGAGAAGGGGACGGTCCAGCAGGAAGGGATATTAAGAGAAGGGGACGATCCAGCAGGAGGATATAAGAGAAGGGGACGGTCCAGCAGGAGGATATAAGAGAAGGGGACGGTCCAGCAGGAGGATATAAGAGAAGGGGACGGTCCATCAGGAGGATATAAGAGAAGGGGACGGTCAGCAGGAGGATATAAGAGACGGGGACGGTCCAGCAGGAGGATATAAGAGAAGGGGACGGTTCCAGCAGGAGGATATAAGAGAAGGGGATGGTCCATCAGGAGGATATAAGAGAAGGGGACGGTCCAGCAGGAGGATATAAGAGAAGGGGACGGTCCACAGGAGGATATAAGAGAAGGGGACGGTCCAGCAGGAGGATATAAGAGAAGGGGACGGTCCAGCAGGAGGATATAAGAGAAGGGGACGGTCCAGCAGGAGGATATAAGAGAAGGGGACGGTCCATCAGGAGGATATAAGAGAAGGGGACGGTCCAGCAGGAGGATATAAGAGAAGGGGACGGTCCAGCAGGAGGATATAAGAGAAGGGGGACGGTCCAGCAGGAGGATATAAGAGCAGGGGACGGTCCAGCAGGAGGATATAAGAGAAGGGGACGGTCCAGCAGGAGGATATAAGAGAAGGGGACGATCCAGCAGGAGGATATCAGAGAAGGGGACGGTTCCAGCAGGAGGATATAAGAGAAGGGGACGGTCCAGCAGGAGGATATAAGAGAAGGGGACGGTCCATCAGGAGGATATAAGAGAAGGGGACGGTCCAGCAGGAGGATATAAGAGAAGGGGACGGTCCAGCAGGAGGATATAAGAGAAGGGGACGGTCCATCAGGAGGAGGATATAAGAGAAGGGGACGGTCCAGCAGGAGGATATAAGAGAAGGGACGGTCCAACAGGAGGATATAAGAGAAGGGGACGGTCCCAGCAGGAGGATATAAGAGAAGGGACGGTCCAGCAGGAGGATATAAGAGAGGGGACGGTCCAGCAGGAGGATATAGAGAAGGGGACGGTCCATCAGGAGGATATAGAGAAGGGGACGGTCCAGGCAGGGAGGATAAGAGAAGGGGACGGTCCAGCAGGAGGATATAAGACGGAAGGGGACGGTGGGACGGTCCAACAGGAGGATATAAGAGAAGGGGACGGTCCATCAGGAGGATATAAGAGAAGGGGACGGTCCAGCAGGAGGATATAAGAGAAGGGGACCGGTGCAGCAGGAGGATATAGAGAAGGGACGGTCCAGCAGGAGGATCTGAGAAGGGACGGTCCAGCAGGAGGATATAAGAGAAGGGGACGGTGCCAGCAGAGGATATACGGGGACGGTCCAGCAGGAGGATATAGAGAGGGGACGGCAGCAGGAGGATATAAGAGAAGGGGACGGTCCAGCAGGAGGATATAAGAGAAGGGGACGGTCCAGCAGGAGGATATAAGAGAAGGGGACGGTCCAGCAGGAGGATATAAGAGAAGGGGACGGTCCAGCAGGAGGATAAAGAGAAGGGGACGGTTCCAGCAGGAGGATATAAGAGAAGGGGACGGTCCAGCAGGAGGATATAAGAGAAGGGGACGGTCCAGCAGGAGGATATAAGAGAGGGGACGGTCCAGCAGGAGGATATAGAGAAGGGGACGGTCCATCAGGAGGATATAAGAGAAGGGGACGGTCCAGCAGGAGGATATAAGAGAAGGGGACGGTCCAGCAGGAGGATATAAGAGAAGGGGAGGTCCATCAGGAGGATATAAGAGAGGGGACGGTCCAGCAGGAGGATCTAAGAGAAGGGGACCGGTCCCAACAGGAGGAATAAGAGAAGGGCGGTTCCAGCAGGAGGATATAAGAGAAGGGGACGGTCAGCAGGAGGATATAGAGAAGGGGACGGTCCAGCAGGAGGATATAAGAGAAGGGACGGTTCCAGCAGGAGGGAATTAAGAGAAGGGGACGGTCCAGCAGGAGGATATAAGAGAAGGGGACGGTCCAGCAGGAGGATATAAGAGAAGGGACGGTCCAGCAGGCGGATATAAGAGAAGGGGGACGGTCCAGCAGGAGGCTCTAAGCAGAAGGGGACGGTGCCAGCAGGAGGATAATAAGAGAAGGGACGGTCCAGCAGGAGGATCTAAGAGAAGGGGACGGTGCCAGCAGGAGGATCTAAGAGAAGGGGACGGTCCAGCAGGAGGATCTAAGAGAAGGAGACGGGGACGGTTTCCAGCAGGAGGTCTAGAGAGAAGGGACGGTTCCAGCAGGAGGATATAAGAGAAGGGGACGGTCCAGCAGGAGGATATAAGAGAAGGGGACGGTCCAGCAGGAGGATATAAAAGAGAAGGGGACGGTCCAGCAGGAGGTATAAGAGAAGGGGACGGTCCAGCAGGAGGATATAAGAGAAGGGGACGGTTCCAGCAGGAGGATATAAGAGGGACGTCAGCAGAGATATTAAGAAGAAGGGGCGGTCCAGCAGAGTATTAAGAGAAGAAGGGACGGCCAATAGGATAAGAGAACGGGGACGGTCCAGCAGGTCAGGATATACAGAGAAGGGGACGGTTTCCAGCAGGAGGATCTAAGAGAAGGGACGGTCCTCAGGAGGATATAAGAGAAGGGGACGGTCCATCAGGAGGATATAAGAGAAGGGGCCAGCAGGAGGATATAAGAGCAATGAGGGACGGGTCCAACAGGAGGATATAAGAGAAGGGGACGGTCCAGCAGGAGGATTATAAGAGAAGGGGACGGGTCCAGCAGGAGGATCTAAGAGAAGGGGACGGTCCATCAGGAGGATATAAGAGAAGGGGACGGTCCAGCAGGAGGATATAAGAGAAGGGACGGTCCAACAGGAGGATATAAGAGAAGGGGACGGTCCAGCAGGAGGATATAAGAGAAGGGGACGGTCCAGCAGGAGGATATAAGAGAAGGGGACGGTCCAGCAGGAGGATATAAGAGAAGGGGACGGTCCAGCAGGAGGATATAAGAGAAGGGGACGGTCCAGCAGGAGGATATAAGAGAAGGGGACGGTCCAGCAGGAGGATATAAGAGAAGGGGACGGTCCAGCAGGAGGATACAAGAGAAGGGGACGATCCAGCAGGAGGATATAAGAGAAGGGGACGGTCCAGCAGGAGGATATAAGAGAAGGGGACGGTCCAGCAGGAGGATATAAGAGAAGGGGACGATCCAGCAGGAGGATATAAGAGAAGGGGACGGTCCAGCAGGAGGATATAAGAGAAGGGGACGGTCCAGCAGGAGGATATAAGCGAAGGGGACGGTCAGCAGGAGGATATAAGAGAAGGGGACGGTTGCAGCAGGAGGATATAAGAGAAGGGGACGGTCCAGCAGGAGGATCTAAGAGAAGGGGACGGTCCAGCAGGAGGATCTAAGAGAAGGGGACGGTCCAGCAGGAGGATATAAGAGAAGGGGACGGTCCAGCAGGAGGATATAAGAGAAGGGGACGGTCCAGCAGGAGGATATAAGAGAAGGGGACGGTCCAGCAGGAGGATATAAGAGAAGGGGACGGTCCAGCAGGAGGATATAAGAGAAGGGGACGATCCAGCAGGAGGATATAAGAGAAGGGGACGGTTCCAGCAGGAGGATATAAGAGAAGGGGACGGTCCAGCAGGAGGATATAAGAGAAGGGGACGGTCCATCAGGAGGATATAAGAGAAGGGGACGGCATCAGGAGGATATAAGAGAAGGGGACGGTCCAGCAGGAGGATATAAGAGAAGGGGACGGTCCAGCAGGAGGATATAAGAGAAGGGGACGGTCCATCAGGAGGATATAAGAGAAGGGGACGGTCCAGCAGGAGGATATAAGAGAAGGGGACGGTCCAACAGGAGGATATAAGAGAAGGGGACGGTCCAGCAGGAGGATATAAGAGAAGGGGACGGTCCAGCAGGAGGATATAAGAGAAGGGGACGGTCCCATCAGGAGGATATAAGAGAAGGGGACGGTCCAGCAGGAGGATATAAGAGAAGGGGACGGTTCCAACAGGAGGATATAAGGAGAAGGGGACGGTCCAGCAGGAGGATATAAGAGAAGGGGACGGTCCAGCAGGAGGATATAAGAGAAGGGGACGGTCCAGCAGGAGGATATACGAGAAGGGGACGGTCCAGCAGGAGGATATAAGAGAAGGGGACGGTCCAGCAGGAGGATATAAGAGAAGGGGACGGTCCAGCAGGAGGATATAAGAGAAGGGGACGGCTCCAGCAGGAGGATACAGAGAAGGGGACGATCCAGCAGGAGGATATAAGGGAAGGGGAAAATCCAGCAGGAGGATATATGGGGACGGTCCAGCAGGAGGATATACGGGGACGGTCCAGCAGGAGGATATACGGGACGGTTGCAGCAGGAGGATATACGGGGACGGTTGCAGCAGGAGGATATTCGGGGACGGTCCAGCAGGAGGATATACGGGGACGGTCCAGCAGGAGGATATACGGGGACGGTGCAGCAGGAGGATATACGGGGACGGTGCAGCAGGAGGATATACGGGGACGGTCTGCAGCAGGAGGATATACGGGGACGGTGCAGCAGGAGGATATACGGGGACGGTCCAGCAGGAGGATATACGGGGACGGTCCAGCAGGAGGATATACGGGACGGTCTCAGCAGGAGGATATAAGAGAAGGGGACGGTCCAGCAGGAGGATCTAAGAGAAGGGGACGGTCCAGCAGGAGGATCTAAGAGAAGGGGACGGTCCAGCAGGAGGATATAAGAGAAGGGGACGGTCCAGCAGGAGGATATAAGAGAAGGGGACGATCAGCAGGAGGATATAAGAGAAGGGGACGGTCCAGCAGGAGGATATAAGAGAAGGGGACGATCCAGCAGGAGGATATAAGAGAAGGGGACGGTCCAGCAGGAGGATATAAGAGAAGGGGACGGTCCAGCAGGAGGATATAAGAGAAGGGGACGGTCCAGCAGGAGGATATAAGAGAAGGGGACGGTCCATCAGGAGGGATATAAGAGAAGGGGACGGTCCAGCAGGAGGATATAGAGAAGGGGACGGTCCAGCAGGAGGATATAAGAGAGGGGACGGTCCATCAGGAGGATATAAGAGAAGGGGACGGTCCAGCAGGAGGATATAAGAGAAGGGGACGGTCCAGCAGGAGGATATAAGAGAAGGGGACGGTCCAGCAGGAGGATATAAGAGAAGGGGACGGTCCAGCAGGAGGATATAAGAGAAGGGACGGTCCATCAGGAGGATTATAAGCGAAGGGGTACGGCCAGCAGGAGGATATAAGAGAAGGGGACGGTCCAACAGGAGGATATAAGAGAAGGGGACGGTCCAGCAGGAGGATATAAGAGAAGGGGACGGTCCAGCAGGAGGATCTAAGAGAAGGGGACGGTCCAGCAGGAGGATATAAGAGAAGGGGCCGGTTCCCAGCAGGAGGATATAAGAGAAGGGGACGGTCCAGCAGGAGGATATAAGAGAAGGGGACGGTCCAGCAGGAGGATATAAGAGAAGGGGACGGTCCAGCAGGAGGATACAAGAGAAGGGGACGATCCAGCAGGAGGATATAAGGGAAGGGGAAAATCCAGCAGGAGGATATATGGGGACGGTCCAGCAGGAGGATATACGGGGACGGTCCAGCAGGAGGATATACGGGGACGGTGCAGCAGGAGGATATACGGGGACGGTGCAGCAGGAGGATATTCGGGGACGGTCCAGCAGGAGGATATACGGGGACGGTCCAGCAGGAGGATATACGGGGACGGTGCAGCAGGAGGATATACGGGGACGGTGCAGCAGGAGGATATACGGGGACGGTGCAGCAGGAGGATATACGGGGACGGTGCAGCAGGAGGATATACGGGGACGGTCCAGCAGGAGGATATACGGGGACGGTCCAGCAGGAGGATATACGGGGACGGTCCAGCAGGAGGATATACGGGGACGGTGCAGCTGGAGGATATACGGGACGGTCCAGCTGGAGGATATACGGGGACGGTCCAGCAGGAGGATATACGGGGACGGTGCAGCAGGAGGATATACGGGGACGGTGCAGCAGGAGGATATACGGGGACGGTCCAGCAGGAGGATATACGGGGACGGTGCAGCAGGAGGATATACTGGGACGGAGTCTAGCGGTTCTGTACTCAGTGATTGGCGGTAACTATCTGGTGTAAATAACAGCGCCCCCGCAGGAGAAGTGCAGCCACTGCATTGAAGCCACGGCGTTAATGACCTGTGCAGCACTTTCAGACAGACTTGTGTCACTGACTGGGTGCAATTCACACGAAGAATCTTTAGAAGCGATTTTTTTTCGGGCAATTATTAAGAAGTGCTGAGGTGGAAATAAGGTAAATCTGGCGATGGGAAGAACACACTGCAAATAGGGCCAGAGAACTGTTCACACAGCTGACAGAACCGCACCATGCTCTCCAGGCAGGGAGCACTCAGGAGGGGAGGACATTCAGCGCTGCGCTCACAACTTCCGCCCGCCGGGCTCCGTCTCCATAGTAACACGTCACTTCCTGTTGCGAATTATTCGGTGCTGGGAGCAGGATGTGGAGCGGACTGCTGCCCACGGGGGTGACGGAGAGCGACCTGTCCGAGGAGGAGGAGGAGGCGGCCCCGGGGCCGAGCGAGGCCTCAGCTGGGGTGTCCGAGAGCAGCGTCACGGTGGGTGACCCCGGAATCAGTGTACCCCGAGATGTCCTCCGCCCCGTGCGCCCCGAGATGTCCTCCGCCCCGTGCGCCCCGAGATGTCCTCCGCCCCGTGCGCCCCGAGATGTCCTCCGCCCCGTGATGTCCTGCGCCCCGCGACGTCCTCCGCCCCGTGATGTCCTGCGCCCCGCGACGTCCTCCGCCCCGCGCGCCCCCGCGACGTCCTCCGCCCCGCGCGCCCCCGCGACGTCCTCCGCCCCGCGCGCCCCCGCGACGTCCTCCGCCCCGCGCGCCCCCGCGACGTCCTCCGCCCCGCGCGCCCCCGCGACGTCCTCCGCCCCGCGCGCCCCCGCGACGTCCTCCGCCCCGCGCGCCCCCGCGACGTCCTCCGCCCCGCGCGCCCCCGCCTGTAGGTTTTGGATTTTTTATTAATTTTTACTTTTTTTTTTGCACAGAAATTCCTGGCTCTTCAGAAGAGGTGCTCCGAGCTTCAGGTGGAGTCCAGGAAGAAGAGGCGGAGACGCAGGAAAGGTAACTGGATCCCTGGGTGGCCGCTGATATGGGCGCCTGTGCAGCGTTTTCAGGGCCGCAGTGTCAGTGAGCTCTAGATTGTGATTCTAAAAAAAGCTGAAATCCCGTTTCTAATACAAACGTCGCCGCTTTTATCGAAATTGGTGACGTTATCGTAGATTCGCCCTCAGTGAGAGTATCTTAGATTCAGTCGCGGTCGCTTCTTGCAGTATTCCCGGCAGTGGAGGGTGGCGGTCTGTTCTTCCAGTATTCCCGGCAGTGGAGGGTGGCGGTCTGTTCTTCCAGTATTCCCGGCAGTGGAGGGTGGCGGTCTGTTCTTCCAGTATTCCCGGCAGTGGAGGGTGGCGGTCTGTTCTTCCAGTATTCCCGGCAGTGGAGGGTGGCGGTCTGTTCTTCCAGTATTCCCGGCAGTGGAGGGTGGCGGTCTGTTCTTCCAGTATTCCCGGCAGTGGAGGGTGGCGGTCTGTTCTTCCAGTATTCCCGGCAGTGGAGGGTGGCGGTCTGTTCTTCCAGTATTCCCGGCAGTGGAGGGTGGCGGTCTGTTCTTCCAGTATTCCCGGCAGTGGAGGGTGGCGGTCGGTTCTTCCAGTATTCCCGGCAGTGGAGGGTGGCGGTCGGTTCTTCCAGTATTCCCGGCAGTGGAGGGTGGCGGTCGGTTCTTCCAGTATTCCCGGCAGTGGAGGGTGGCGGTCTGTTCTTCCAGTATTCCCGGCAGTGGAGGGTGGCGGTCTGTTCTTCCAGTATTCCCGGCAGTGGAGGGTGGCGGTCGGTTCTTCCAGTATTTCCGGCAGTGGAGGGTGGCGGTCTGTTCTTCCAGTATTCCCGGCAGTGGAGGGTGGCGGTCTGTTCTTCCAGTATTCCCGGCAGTGGAGGGTGGCGGTCTGTTCTTCCAGTATTCCCGGCAGTGGAGGGTGGCGGTCTGTTCTTCCAGTATTCCCGGCAGTGGAGGGTGGCGGTCTGTTCTTCCAGTATTCCCGACAGTGGAGGGTGGCGGTCGGTTCTTCCAGTATTCCCGACAGTGGAGGGTGGCGGTCTGTTCTTCCAGTATTCCGACAGTGGAGGGTGGCGGTCTGTTCTTCCAGTATTCCCGGCAGTGGAGGGTGGCGGTCGGTTCTTCCAGTATTCCCGGCAGTGGAGGGTGGCGGTCGGTTCTTCCAGTATTCCCGACAGTGGAGGGTGGCGGTCTGTTCTTCCAGTATTCCCGGCAGTGGAGGGTGGCGGTCTGTTCTTCCAGTATTCCCGGCAGTGGAGGGTGGCGGTCGGTTCTTCCAGTATTCCCGGCAGTGGAGGGTGGCGGTCGGTTCTTCCAGTATTCCCGGCAGTGGAGGGTGGCGGTCTGTTCTTCCAGTATTCCCGGCAGTGGAGGGTGGCGGTCTGTTCTTCCAGTATTCCCGAAAGTGGAGGGTGGCGGTCTGTTCTTTCAGTATTCCCGACAGTGGAGGGTGGCGGTCTGTTCTTCCAGTATTCCCGACAGTGGAGGGTGGCGGTCGGTTCTTCCAGTATTCCCGGCAGTGGAGGGTGGAGGTCGGTTCTTCCAGTATTCCCGGCAGTGGAGGGTGGCGGTCTGTTCTTCCAGTATTCCCGGCAGTGGAGGGTGGCGGTCTGTTCTTCCAGTATTCCCGACAGTGGAGGGTGGCGGCCTGTTCTTCCAGTATTCCCGACAGTGGAGGGTGGCGGCCTGTTCTTCCAGTATTCCCGACAGTGGAGGGTGGCGGTCGGTTCTTCCAGTATTCCCGCCAGTGGAGGGTGGCGGTCGGTTCTTCCAGTATTCCCGGCAGTGGAGGGTGGCGGTCGGTTCTTCCAGTATTCCCGACAGTGGGGTAAATGTGGGTAATGTCCCATTTCTATATATCTTTACCGTTTCCTCTCCTCCTGCTTTAGCTGCTCGTATCTCTGGCTCGGTAGCAGCTGGAGACTTGGCTTTGCTTTGTATGAAAGCGGACAGACAGTGACAGCAGTGTGTTCAGTACAGGGGCAGATATCACTGTGTGTAAATGTGGGTAATGTCCCATTTCTATATATCTTTACCGTTTTCCCTCCTCCTGCTTTAGCTGCTCGTATCTCTGGTTCGGTAGCAGCTGGAGACTTGGCTTTGCTTTGTATGAAAGCGGACAGACACTGACAGCAGTGCGTTCAGTACAGGGGCAGATATCACTGTGTGTAAATGTGGGTAATGTCCCATTTCTATATATCTTTACCGTTTTCCCTCCTCCTGCTTTAGCTGCTCGTATATCTGGGTCGGTAGCAGCTGGAGACTTGGCTTTGCTTTGTATGAAAGCGGACAGACAATGACAGCAGTGTGTTCAGTACAGGGGCAGATATCACTGTGTGTAAATGTGGGTAATGTCCCATTTCTATATATCTTTACCGTTTTCCCTCCTCCTGCTTTAGCTGCTCGTATCTCTGGCTCGGTAGCAGCTGGAGACTTGGCTTTGCTTTGTATGAAAGCGGACAGACAGTGACAGCAGTGTGTTCAGTACAGGGGCAGATATCACTGTGTGTAAATGTGGGTAATGTCCCATTTCTATATATCTTTACCGTTTCCTCTCCTCCTGCTTTAGCTGCTCGTATCTCTGGCTCGGTAGCAGCTGGAGACTTGGCTTTGCTTTGTATGAAAGCGGACAGACAATGACAGCAGTGTGTTCAGTACAGGGGCAGATATCACTGTGTGTAAATGTGGGTAATGTCCCATTTCTATATATCTTTACCGTTTTCCCTCCTCCTGCTTTAGCTGCTCGTATCTCTGGCTCGGTAGCAGCTGGAGACTTGGCTTTGCTTTGTATGAAAGCGGACAGACAGTGACAGCAGTGTGTTCAGTACAGGGGCAGATATCACTGTGGGGTAAATGTGGGTAATGTCCCATTTCTATATATCTTTACCGTTTCCTCTCCTCCTGCTTTAGCTGCTCGTATCTCTGGGTCGGTAGCAGCTGGAGACTTGGCTTTGCTTTGTATGAAAGCGGACAGACAGTGACAGCAGTGCGTTCAGTACAGGGGCAGATAGCACTGTGTGTAAATGTGGGTAATGTCCCATTTCTATATATCTTTACCGTTTCCTCTCCTCCTGCTTTAGCTGCTCGTATCTCTGGCTCGGTAGCAGCTGGAGACTTGGCTTTGCTTTGTATGAAAGCGGACAGACAGTGACAGCAGTGCGTTCAGTACAGGGGCAGATATCACTGTGTGTAAATGTGGGTAATGTCCCATTTCTATATATCTTTACCGTTTTCCCTCCTCCTGCTTTAGCTGCTCGTATCTCTGGCTCGGTAGCAGCTGGAGACTTGGCTTTGCTTTGTATGAAAGCGGACAGACAGTGACAGCAGTGCGTTCAGTACAGGGGCAGATATCACTGTGGGGTAAATGTGGGTAATGTCCCATTTCTATATATCTTTACCGTTTCCTCTCCTCCTGCTTTAGCTGCTCGTATCTCTGGTTCGGTAGCAGCTGGAGACTTGGCTTTGCTTTGTATGAAAGCGGACAGACAGTGACAGCAGTGCGTTCAGTACAGGGGCAGATATCACTGTGTGTAAATGTGGGTAATGTCCCATTTCTATATATCTTTACCGTTTTCCCTCCTCCTGCTTTAGCTGCTCGTATCTCTGGTTCGGTAGCAGCTGGAGACTTGGCTTTGCTTTGTATGAAAGCGGACAGACAGTGACAGCAGTGTGTTCAGTACAGGGGCAGATATCACTGTGGGGTAAATGTGGGTAATGTCCCATTTCTATATATCTTTACCGTTTTCCCTCCTCCTGCTTTAGCTGCTCGTATCTCTGGTTCGGTAGCAGCTGGAGACTTGGCTTTGCTTTGTATGAAAGCGGACAGACAATGACAGCAGTGTGTTCAGTACAGGGGCAGATATCACTGTGTGTAAATGTGGGTAATGTCCCATTTCTATATATCTTTACCGTTTTCCCTCCTCCTGCTTTAGCTGCTCGTATCTCTGGCTCGGTAGCAGCTGGAGACTTGGCTTTGCTTTGTATGAAAGCGGACAGACAGTGACAGCAGTGTGTTCAGTACAGGGGCAGATATCACTGTGTGTAAATGTGGGTAATGTCCCATTTCTATATATCTTTACCGTTTCCTCTCCTCCTGCTTTAGCTGCTCGTATCTCTGGCTCGGTAGCAGCTGGAGACTTGGCTTTGCTTTGTATGAAAGCGGACAGACAGTGACAGCAGTGTGTTCAGTACAGGGGCAGATATCACTGTGTGTAAATGTGGGTAATGTCCCATTTCTATATATCTTTACCGTTTCCTCTCCTCCTGCTTTAGCTGCTCGTATCTCTGGCTCGGTAGCAGCTGGAGACTTGGCTTTGCTTTGTATGAAAGCGGACAGACAGTGACAGCAGTGCGTTCAGTACAGGGGCAGATATCACTGTGTGTAAATGTGGGTAATGTCCCATTTCTATATATCTTTACCGTTTCCTCTCCTCCTGCTTTAGCTGCTCGTATCTCTGGCTCGGTAGCAGCTGGAGACTTGGCTTTGCTTTGTATGAAAGCGGACAGACAGTGACAGCAGTGCGTTCAGTACAGGGGCAGATATCACTGTGGGGTAAATGTGGGTAATGTCCCATTTCTATATATCTTTACCGTTTCCTCTCCTCCTGCTTTAGCTGCTCGTATCTCTGGTTCGGTAGCAGCTGGAGACTTGGCTTTGCTTTGTATGAAAGCGGACAGACAGTGACAGCAGTGTGTTCAGTACAGGGGCAGATATCACTGTGTGTAAATGTGGGTAATGTCCCATTTCTATATATCTTTACCGTTTTCCCTCCTCCTGCTTTAGCTGCTCGTATCTCTGGTTCGGTAGCAGCTGGAGACTTGGCTTTGCTTTGTATGAAAGCGGACAGACAGTGACAGCAGTGCGTTCAGTACAGGGGCAGATATCACTGTGTGTAAATGTGGGTAATGTCCCATTTCTATATATCTTTACCGTTTCCTCTCCTCCTGCTTTAGCTGCTCGTATCTCTGGCTCGGTAGCAGCTGGAGACTTGGCTTTGCTTTGTATGAAAGCGGACAGACAGTGACAGCAGTGCGTTCAGTACAGGGGCAGATATCACTGTGTGTAAATGTGGGTAATGTCCCATTTCTATATATCTTTACCGTTTTCCCTCCTCCTGCTTTAGCTGCTCGTATCTCTGGCTCGGTAGCAGCTGGAGACTTGGCTTTGCTTTGTATGAAAGCGGACAGACAATGACAGCAGCGTGTTCAGTACAGGGGCAGATATCACTGTGTGTAAATGTGGGTAATGTCCCATTTCTATATATCTTTACCGTTTCCTCTCCTCCTGCTTTAGCTGCTCGTATCTCTGGCTCGGTAGCAGCTGGAGACTTGGCTTTGCTTTGTATGAAAGCGGACAGACAGTGACAGCAGTGCGTTCAGTACAGGGGCAGATATCACTGTGTGTAAATGTGGGTAATGTCCCATTTCTATATATCTTTACCGTTTTCCCTCCTCCTGCTTTAGCTGCTCGTATCTCTGGTTCGGTGGCAGCTGGAGACTTGGCTTTGCTTTGTATGAAAGCGGACAGACAGTGACAGCAGTGTGTTCAGTACAGGGGCAGATATCACTGTGTGTAAATGTGGGTAATGTCCCATTTCTATATATCTTTACCGTTTTCCCTCCTCCTGCTTTAGCTGCTCGTATCTCTGGCTCGGTAGCAGCTGGAGACTTGGCTTTGCTTTGTATGAAAGCGGACAGACAGTGACAGCAGTGCGTTCAGTACAGGGGCAGATATCACTGTGTGTAAATGTGGGTAATGTCCCATTTCTATATATCTTTACCGTTTCCTCTCCTCCTGCTTTAGCTGCTCGTATCTCTGGCTCGGTAGCAGCTGGAGACTTGGCTTTGCTTTGTATGAAAGCGGACAGACAGTGACAGCAGTGTGTTCAGTACAGGGGCAGATATCACTGTGTGTAAATGTGGGTAATGTCCCATTTCTATATATCTTTACCGTTTTCTCTCCTCCTGCTTTAGCTGCTCGTATCTCTGGCTCGGTAGCAGCTGGAGACTTGGCTTTGCTTTGTATGAAAGCGGACAGACAGTGACAGCAGTGCGTTCAGTACAGGGGCAGATATCACTGTGGGGTAAATGTGGGTAATGTCCCATTTCTATATATCTTTACCGTTTCCTCTCCTCCTGCTTTAGCTGCTCGTATCTCTGGCTCGGTAGCAGCTGGAGACTTGGCTTTGCTTTGTATGAAAGCGGACAGACAGTGACAGCAGTGCGTTCAGTACAGGGGCAGATATCACTGTGTGTAAATGTGGGTAATGTCCCATTTCTATATATCTTTACCGTTTCCTCTCCTCCTGCTTTAGCTGCTCGTATCTCTGGCTCGGTAGCAGCTGGAGACTTGGCTTTGCTTTGTATGAAAGCGGACAGACAGTGACAGCAGTGCGTTCAGTACAGGGGCAGATAGCACTGTGGGGTAAATGTGGGTAATGTCCCATTTCTATATATCTTTACCGTTTCCTCTCCTCCTGCTTTAGCTGCTCGTATCTCTGGCTCGGTAGCAGCTGGAGACTTGGCTTTGCTTTGTATGAAAGCGGACAGACAGTGACAGCAGTGCGTTCAGTACAGGGGCAGATATCACTGTGTGTAAATGTGGGTAATGTCCCATTTCTATATATCTTTACCGTTTCCTCTCCTCCTGCTTTAGCTGCTCGTATCTCTGGGTCGGTAGCAGCTGGAGACTTGGCTTTGCTTTGTATGAAAGCGGACAGACAGTGACAGCAGTGCGTTCAGTACAGGGGCAGATATCACTGTGTGTAAATGTGGGTAATGTCCCATTTCTATATATCTTTACCGTTTTCCCTCCTCCTGCTTTAGCTGCTCGTATCTCTGGGTCGGTAGCAGCTGGAGACTTGGCTTTGCTTTGTATGAAAGCGGACAGACAGTGACAGCAGTGCGTTCAGTACAGGGGCAGATATCACTGTGTGTAAATGTGGGTAATGTCCCATTTCTATATATCTTTACCGTTTTCCTCTCCTCCTGCTTTAGCTGCTCGTATCTCTGGGTCGGTAGCAGCTGGAGACTTGGCTTTGCTTTGTATGAAAGCGGGCAGACAGTGACAGCAGTGCGTTCAGTACAGGGGCAGATAGCACTGTGTGTAAATGTGGGTAATGTCCCATTTCTATATATCTTTACCGTTTCCTCTCCTCCTGCTTTAGCTGCTCGTATCTCTGGTTCGGTAGCAGCTGGAGACTTGGCTTTGCTTTGTATGAAAGCGGACAGACAGTGACAGCAGTGCGTTCAGTACAGGGGCAGATATCACTGTGTGTAAATGTGGGTAATGTCCCATTTCTATATATCTTTACCGTTTCCTCTCCTCCTGCTTTAGCTGCTCGTATCTCTGGGTCGGTAGCAGCTGGAGACTTGGCTTTGCTTTGTATGAAAGCGGACAGACAGTGACAGCAGTGCGTTCAGTACAGGGGCAGATATCACTGTGTGTAAATGTGGGTAATGTCCCATTTCTATATATCTTTACCGTTTCCTCTCCTCCTGCTTTAGCTGCTCGTATCTCTGGGTCGGTAGCAGCTGGAGACTTGGCTTTGCTTTGTATGAAAGCGGACAGACAGTGACAGCAGTGCGTTCAGTACAGGGGCAGATATCACTGTGTGTAAATGTGGGTAATGTCCCATTTCTATATATCTTTACCTTTTCCTCTCCTCCTGCTTTAGCTGCTCGTATCTCTGGCTCGGTAGCAGCTGGAGACTTGGCTTTGCTTTGTATGAAAGCGGACAGACAGTGACAGCAGTGCGTTCAGTACAGGGGCAGATATCACTGTGTGTAAATGTGGGTAATGTCCCATTTCTATATATCTTTACCGTTTCCTCTCCTCCTGCTTTAGCTGCTCGTATCTCTGGCTCGGTAGCAGCTGGAGACTTGGCTTTGCTTTGTATGAAAGCGGACAGACAGTGACAGCAGTGCGTTCAGTACAGGGGCAGATAGCACTGTGATTGCAGCTGAAAGTGAAAGCAGGTTTTACTCGTGATTATTCCCGACTCGATGTCTAGCAGTGATGTCTCTTCTGTTGCTTGGACTTCAGCTTTTAAACAAGACAGGTTGCAGGTTTCTAGCTGCTACCGTTCCGGAGATAGCAGCTTCTAAAGCAGCCTCCACTTTCTGCCCGAGCTAGGTGGTTAAATGCCCGGCCACCGATGTAAATTCACGCCGGGCAGTCACAAAAGGGTTAATGCACTGATTTTTCCATTGTTCATCTGCAGATTTTTATGCAAATTAGGCTTTTAGTGTACTGAGGGAGTCACCCCAAGCTCCACCCCTTTCTGTGACCAGCCCCTCCCTTGCTGCTTTGATTGGCAGGTCCAGGCAGTAGTCCAGGCCACAGAAATAAGCGGAGCGGAGTAAGGGTCCATTCAAATGTCCGCGACGTGTTTTGCGCATCCGCAAAACACAGACAGCGGCAATTTGCGTTCCACATTTGGCAGACCGCACATTACCGGCACTATAGAATATACCTATTCTTGTCCGCAATTGCAGACAAGAATAGGACGTGGATTATAGAAGAAAGGGATCCGCTCACCCCTATTCTCTCAGGATGGGTGCTCCAATCCAAAATTTGAGTCACCCCTTTTTCCTACAAGAATAGGACATGTTCTATTTTTGGGGGAGTGCGGGTCCGCAATTCCGTGTCCGGGCAGCACATCGTGCTGCCCCATAGGAATGAATGGGTCCGCAAATTGCGGACGTGTGACTGGACCCTAAGGGCTCGTTCACACAACCGTGCTGTTTTTTGCGGTCCACAAATTGCGGATTCATAAAACATTGATGGCGCCCGTGTGCCTTCTGCATTTTGCGGAACGGAACAGGAGGCCTCGTAATTTTTGCGGGACCACGGAACGAATGGCTCCGTATACGGACTGTATGCGGAACGCCAAACGCGGCCCGTGTACGGAACGCAAAGTACGTTCATGTGAACGAGCCCTAATGCTGACACCCTCATTGCACCAAAGACTCAATATACATAATTTTTATCAGGTGAAGGCCGTGTCTGTGGAGAGGAAGGTCGGGTGACACATTCCCTTAAAGGGCCCCTGTCAGCAAATCTGTCCCTCTGACCCCGGCTGACCTGTGACATGTGCTCCTGGCAGCTGAAGACATCCGTGTTGGCCCCAGGTTCATATGTGTCCACATTGCTGAGAAACATGCAAATATGCAAAAGAGCCTCTAGGAGCAACGGGGGCGTTGCCATTACACCTAGAACCTCCGCTCTCTGTGCACCTGCTGCCCCCTCTCATTGACAGGGCCAGGTGTGAACACGTCATCATCACACCTGGCCCTGACTTCTCCTAAAGTCTTGCTCTTCAGAATCCGGCGCAGTGCAGAAGAGGATTGCCCCCGCTGCCCCTAGAGGCTCATTTCCATATCTTTTAACCAACACAGATGTCTTCATCTGCCAGGAGCACATGCAACAGATTAGCGGTGTGCAGTCCGGAAAACGCGCTCCGTGTGTGGGCGTGATCCTCCAAGCGCACGGCAGTATACTGATTTATAATGCTGTGCGTCTCTGCCTGACCTTCCTTCCACAGGATCATAGGGACGGCTTTATGTGGATACGATCCTGTGGAAGGAAGGTCAGGCAGAGACACACAGCATTATAAATCAGTAAGGGAGGTGGAGCCATCTTATTATAGGTCATAGATAGACCTGACTTATCTTCTGATGATAGATAGACCTGACTTATCTTCTGATGATAGATAGACCTGACTTATCTTCTGATGACTGGAGGGAAGAGGAGCCATCTTATTATAGGTCATAGATAGACCTGACTTATCTTCTAATGGCTGGAGGGAAGAGGAGCCATCTTATTATAGGTTATAGATAGACCTGACTTATCTTCTGATGACTGGAGGGAAGAGGAGCCATCTTATTATAGGTCATAGATAGACCTGACTTATCTTCTAATGACTGGATGGAAGAGGAGCCATCTTATTATAGGTCATAGATAGACCTGACTTATCTTCTAATGACTGGAGGGAAGAGGCGCCATCTTATTATAGGTCATAGATAGACCTGACTTATCTTCTGATGACTGGAGGGAAGAGGCGCCATCTTATTATAGGTTATAGATAGACCTGACTTATCTTCTAATGACTGGAGGGAAGAGGCGCCATCTTATTATAGGTTATAGATAGACCTGACTTATCTTCTGATGACTGGATGGAAGAGGAGCCATCTTATTATAGGTTATAGATAGACCTGACTTATCTTCTGATGACTGGAGGGAAGAGGCGCCATCTTATTATAGGTTATAGATAGACCTGACTTATCTTCTAATGACTGGAGGGAAGAGGCGCCATCTTATTATAGGTTATAGATAGACCTGACTTATCTTCTGATGACTGGATGGAAGAGGAGCCATCTTATTATAGGTTATAGATAGACCTGACTTATCTTCTGATGACTGGAGGGAAGAGGAGCCATCTTATTATAGGTCATAGATAGACCTGACTTATCTTCTAATGACTGGATGGAAGAGGAGCCATCTTATTATAGGTCATAGATAGACCTGACTTATCTTCTGATGACTGGAGGGAAGAGGCGCCATCTTATTATAGGTTATAGATAGACCTGACTTATCTTCTGATGACTGGAGGGAAGAGGAGCCATCTTTATTATAGGTTATAGATAGACCTGACTTATCTTCTAATGACTGGAATCCCTTGTAATGAAGGCCATTATGGCACCAAAAATGGTAAAAGAAACAGTGGATCCAGCATGCATGTGGATCCAACACTCCCTGAATTTTATGGCGGCCATTATGGCGCATAACAGGTAGTATTTAGTGTTAGGACCCGTCTAACAGAGATCACCTTGACGTACGGCAGACGGGCTCAGATGGTTTTGTACAAAATGCATTGGCCAAGCATCTCACTTTATAAATAAGCGTAGCATTAGCACTACAATTTTTGTGACTATGGCATTATTCTACTTTATCTTATTTGTAGGGTGCTGCTGCATTGTCTTGTCTTTTTTTCCTGGAAGGAAGAGGAGCCATCTTATTATAGGTCATAGAGACACCTGACTTATCTTCTGAGGTCTGGAGGGAGGTGGAGCCATCTTATAGGTTATAGATAGACCTGACTTATCTACTGAGGTCTGGAGGGAAGTGGAGCCATCTTATAGGTTATAGATAGACCTGACTTATCTTCTGAGGTCTGGAGGGAGGTGGAGCCATCTTATAGGTTATAGACAGACCTGACTTATCTTCTGATGGCTGGAGGGAAGTGGCTCCATCTGATTATAGGTTATAGAGGCACCTGACTTCTGATGGCTGGAGGGAAGTGGCTCCATCTTATTATAGGTCATAGATAGACCTGATTTAACTTCTGAGGTCTGTAGGGAAGTGGCTCCATCTTATTATAGATAGACCTGATTTATCTGCTGATGGCTGGAGGGAGATGGAGCCATCTTATTATAGGTCATAGATAGACCTGACTTCTGATGACTGGAGGGAAGTGGCTCCATCTTATTATAGGTCATAGACAGACCTGACTTATCTTCTGATGGCTGGAGGGAAGAGGAGCCATCTGATTATAGGTTATAGAGACACCTGACTTCTAAAGGCTGGAGGGAGGTGGAGCCATCTTATTATAGGTCATAGATAGACCTGACTTCTGATGACTGGAGGTAAGTGGCTCCATCTTATTATAGGTCATAGATAGACCTGACTTATCTTCTGATGACTGGAGGTAAGTGGCTCCATCTTATTATAGGTCATAGACAGACCTGACTTATCTTCTGATGGCTGGAGGGAAGAGGAGCCATCTGATTATAGGTTATAGAGACACCTGACTTCTGAAGGCTGGAGGGAGGTGGAGCCATCTTATTATAGGTCATAGATAGACCTGACTTCTGATGACTGGAGGTAAGTGGCTCCATCTTATTATAGGTCATAGATAGACCTCACTTATCTTCTGATGACTGGAGGGAAGTGGCTCCATCTTATTATAGGTCATAGATAGACCTGATTTATCTTCTGATGACTGGATGATGGTACTACTTGGAACCGAAACCAAGTTCGGTAAAAGTTTTTTTTACAGTAGAAATTAATTTCTGAAGTTATTACCCAAAGTGTTGTTCTCAAAGTAATACCTTCGGCTCATCTGAGCCAATACATTCTAATACTGTACAGAGCGCTTTCTCCGTACAGTATTTAAACGAATTATTATGCAAATTAACTTTGGATGTTTTATCCTAAGCCGATTCGCTTATCCCTAGTCATAGAGATGCCTGACCTATAATGACTGGAGGGAAGTGGGTGGTATGGGGAGATGGAGGCTTCTGAATGTATGTGGGTGTAACTATAGACTTTTGGAGAAGATTGGGTGGGTTCAGTGAGACCGTGCCTGATGTCTTCTGTTGACTTATGATATTGGGGGCTTGAGACCTTGGTCAGAATGGCCATTTTTCCACGGCTGAGAAAAACTATTCTCCCTCGCTGTGTGTTCTGTGAGCGCTCACTTTACCCTGTTCTCTTCTTCTTTTTTGTATTAGGAAAGCAGCGACCTCCGGAGGAACGGAAGAATAATGAAAGGTGCGAGAAGAGGGATTTATGGGGGTGGGGGGAATCAGAAGTGTAATACTTACTTACTGTGTGTTCTGTCACAGCCCTGCACCTGGAACGCCCCCCGCTCCCGCTCTGGAGACCCTCCAGAAATATTTTGGAGTCAATGATCATCTTGAGCCTCCTGTGTGCATGAAGATCATGAAAAAGGCGAGTGATGACGACCCCCTCCCCCCGCCCAATAGTAGACATGCACACATCTTTGGGATCAATCCTCCCGTAGCAGAGGTGTCCACCATTTGATGTCTCCACCTATAGATCTCAGAATACATTATACCCATAGTAGATGAGTCCTTTACCTGGCGTCTCCAGCTACAGATCTCAGGGTACATTATATCCCCATAATAGAGGTCTCCAGCATCTGCTGTTACAGTGGCCAGGTGTGGGGTGGCCCCAACGATACGCTGAGTCCCCCGGGACACCTTTGAGGTGTCACCACATGTTGCTGCTCTCCGGAAGGGATGGTAAGGCGTGGTGCACCCCAATGGGAAATAAGTCCAGAGAGTCAGGGTCTGCAGTATCCAGGGGGCTTCTTTACTGGAGGAATTCAGGTACAAAACAATACAGGCGAGGCATAGGGCTGGCTTCTCCAGTCTCCTCCCTGAGACGAGGCATAGGGCTGGCTTCTCCAGTCTCCTCCCTGAGACGAGGCATAGGGCTGGACTCTCCAGTCTCCTCCCTGAGACGAGGCATAGGGCTGGACTCTCCAGTCTCCTCCCTGAGACGAGGCATAGGGCTGGCTTCTCCAGTCTCCTCCCTGAGACGAGGCATAGGGCTGGCTTCTCCAGTATCCTCCCTGAGACGAGGCATAGGGCTGGCTTCTCCAGTCTCCTCCCTGAGACGAGGCATAGGGCTGGACTCTCCAGTCTCCTCCCTGAGTCGAGGCATAGGGCTGGCTTCTCCAGTCTCCTCCCTGAGACGAGGCATAGGGCTGGCTTCTCCAGTCTCCTCCCTGAGACGAGGCATAGGGCGGGCTTATCCAGTCTCCTCTCTGAGACGAGGCATAGGGCTGGCTTATCCAGTCTCCTCCCTGAGACGAGGCATAGGGCTGGCTTCTCCAGTCTCCTCCCTGAGACGAGGCATAGGGCTGGCTTCTCCAGTCTCCTCCCTGAGACGAGGCATAGGGCTGGCTTCTCCAGTCTCCTCCCTGGGACGAGGCATAGGGCTGGCTTCTCCAGTCTCCTCCCTGGCAGAAAAAGGTTCTGTGCTGAGGAAAGGCCTGAGCTAGCTGTCCCTCTCGCTCCAATAGTACACTTTCCGTCTCTCATAGGCTTACATTAGAGCTTCAATGATACTGAATGGCAATGATACAGCAGATTTTCCAGACAAAAACAAGTTTCCAGACATAACAACAGAGCTAAACCAGACATTCAGAAGGTCAGTCTGTCTGGTTTTGGTGGTAAACAAGTCTGGCTTTTCTCCTCCAAAACATCCTCTTCTTTAAAGCTTTTGGCAGCTGTGGAAAATTACCAGCTTCTCATTCAAAGTCCCAAAAGTCTCTTAGGATCCATTAACTCTTTCCACAGAGTCATGTAATGGACAAGATATGTATCAGGACATACATATAAAATGCAGTAACACTGTAATAAACAGTGAAAGTTAACCCTTTCAAGAGAAATAAAGTAAGAAGTTTTAACTTTGCATAGTGGAAACAGGGGCAAATGTCCAGACTTCACAGTACCCTTACTCCAGCGCATTGCACTGTTTCCACCCATAGATCTCAGGGTACATTATAACCCCATCGTAGAGGTGTCCTGTACCTAATGTTTCCACCTATAGATCTCATGGTACATTATATTATAGTAGAGATGTATTGAACCTGGTATCTTGTTTAGAGGAAAAAAAACAGCACTACTCACTGGATGTATTCAAAATTCGGTCCCAATGGTGGCGGTGCCAGCAGTGTTTGTTCCAAGCCCGACAGGCCCCCAGTAATCCATAAAAGAAAATAATTCCCGCAGCACTCTATGTCTTCAGTCATATATGGTTTATTCACCTACCGTGCAATGTTTCGACTTCACAGATATATGCTTTAAAAAGACTCTGTGAAGTCGAAACGTTGCATATATGACTGAAGACAGAGAGTTCTGCGGGAATTATTTTCTTTTATTTAACCTGGTATCTCCACTTGTAGAGCTGATGGTACATTATACCCCCAAAGTAGAGGTCTCCTGCACATGGTGTCTCCACCTATTGATCTCAGGGTACATTATACCTCCATAGTAGAGGTGTCCTGCACATGATGTTTCCACCTCTAAATCTCAGGGTACGCTATACCCCAATAGTAGAGGTGTCCTGTTCCTGTTGTCTCCACCTGTAGATTTCAGGGTACATTATATCCCTGTGATAGAGGTGTCAACCATCTGATGTCTCCACCTATAGATCTCGGGGTACATTATACCCCCATAGTAAAGGTGGCCTTCACCTGGTGTCTCCACCTATAGATCTCAAGCTACATTATACCCCCATGATAGAGGTGTCCTGCACCTGATGTCTCTACCTATAGATCTCATTAGAGGTGTCCTTCACCTGGTGTCTCCACCTATAGATCTCGGTACAGTATACCCCATAGTAGAGGAGGCCTTCACCTGGTGTCTCCACCTATAGATCTCAAGCTACATTATACCCCCATGATAGAGGTGTCCTGCACCTGATGTCTCTACCTATAGATCTCATTAGAGGTGTCCTTTACCTGGTGTCTCCACCTATAGATCTCGGTACAGTATACCCCATAGTAGAGGTGTCCACCATCTGGTGTCTCCACCTATAGGTGTCGGTACAGTATACCCCATAGTAAAGGTGTCCACCATCTGGTGTCTCCACCTATATATCTCAGGGTACATTATAATCCCTTAGTAGAGGTGTCCTGCATCTGGTGCCTGCACCTATAGATCTCAGGGTACATTATACCCCATAGTAGAGGTGTCCTTTACCTGGTGTCTCCACCTATAGATCTCGGTACAGTATACCCCATAGTAGAGGTGTCCACCATCTGGTGTCTCCACCTATAGGTGTCGGTACAGTATACCCCATAGTAAAGGTGTCCACCATCTGGTGTCTCCACCTATATATCTCAGGGTACATTATATTCCCTTAGTAGAGGTGTCCTGCATCTGGTGCCTGCACCTATAGATCTCAGGGTACATTATACCCCATAGTAGAGGTCTTATGTACCTGGTGTCTCCAGCTGTAGATCTCAGGGTACATTATATCCCCGTGGTAGAGGTCTCATGTACCTGGTGTCTCCACCTATAGACCTCAGGGTACATTATACCCCTATAGTAAAGGTGTCCTGCACTGTGTCTCTCAACCTTTAGATCTCAGGGTACATTATACCCCATAGTGGAGGTGTCCTTCACCTGGTGTCTCCACCTATATATCTCAGGGTACATTATATTCCCTTAGTAGAGGTGTCCTGCATCTGGTGCCTGCATCTATAGATCTCATGGTACAATATACCCCATAGTAGAGGTGTCCTGCATCTGGTGCCTGCATCTATAGATCTCAGGGTACAGTATACCCCATAGTGGAGGTGTCCTTCACCTGGTGTCTCCACCTATAGATCTCAGGCTACAGTATACCCCATAGTGGAGGTGTCCTTCACCTGGTGTCTCCACCTATATATCTCAGGGTTCATTATATTCCCTTAGTAGAGGTGTC
Source organism: Bufo gargarizans (assembly GCF_014858855.1). Classification (NCBI taxonomy): domain Eukaryota; kingdom Metazoa; phylum Chordata; class Amphibia; order Anura; family Bufonidae; genus Bufo; species Bufo gargarizans. Next base: position 26,415 of record NW_025334241.1, read on the forward strand.
CTGCATCTGGTGCCTGCATCTATAGATCTCAGGGTACAGTATACCCCATAGTAGAGGTGTCCTTCACCTGGTGTCTCCACCTATATATCTCAGGGTACATTATATTCCCTTAGTAGAGGTGTCCTGCATCTGGTGCCTGCATCTATAGATCTCATGGTACAATATACCCCATAGTAGAGGTGTCCTGCATCTGGTGCCTGCATCTATAGATCTCATGGTACAATATACCCCATAGTAGAGGTGTCCTGCATCTATAGATCTCAGGGTACAGTATACCCCATAGTAGAGGTGTCCTTCACCTGGTGTCTCCACCTATAGATCTCAGGGTACAGTATACCCCATAGTGGAGGTGTCCTTCACCTGGTGTCTCCACCTATAGATCTCAGGGTACAGTATACCCCATAGTGGAGGTGTCATTCACCTGGTGTCTCCACCTATAGATCTCAGGCTACAGTATACCCCATAGTGGAGGTGTCCTTCACCTGGTGTCTCCACCTATAGATCTCAGGGTACAGTATACCCCATAGTGGAGGTGTCATTCACCTGGTGTCTCCACCTATAGATCTCAGGGTACAGTATACCCCATAGTGGAGGTGTCCTTCACCTGGTGTCTCCACCTATAGATCTCAGGGTACAGTATACCCCATAGTGGAGGTGTCCTTCACCTGGTGTCTCCACCTATAGATCTCAGGCTACAGTATACCCCATAGTGGAGGTGTCCTTCACCTGGTGTCTCCACCTATATATCTCAGGGTTCATTATATTCCCTTAGTAGAGGTCCTGCATCTGGTGCCTGCACCTATAGATCTCAGGGTACATTATACCCCATAGTAGAGGTCTCATGTACCTGGTCTCTCCAGCTGTAGATCTCAGTAGATGAGGCTATGCATCCATGAATGATAGATCCTATAAGAACTCATTAGCATCCATAGCCCTCCGGTATTTCTCCTGTTTACAGTGATAGGGGCTGTGGTTTTCCGACTCCTGGTCGCAGTCACTTTGGGAAATCTCGTCCGCTGCTTTCTCCCTCAATCACTGGTGACTGTCTCTTCTGTTTGCAGTCACGACTGGAGACGAATTTGGATGAAGCCCTCAAGAAGGGAGACATTAAAGATGCGGAAGAGCTGAGCGACCGCCTGGCTACCCGAGAGGTGAGTACTGGGGGAGACATAAGACAGAGCAGGCGGAGGAGCGCTCCATTCCCTGGTGCTAGAGAAGGTGTCACCTCCTGTATAATACAACTGATATCCGGAGAGCGGTGATGTCACCTCCTGTATAATATAACTGATATCTGGAGAGCGGTGATGTCACCTCCTGTATAATATAACTGATATCTGCAGAGCGGTGATGTCACCTCCTGTATAATATAACTGATATCTGGAGAGCGGTGATGTCACCTCCTGTATAATATAACTGATATCTGGAGAGCGGTGATGTCACCTCCTGTATAATATAACTGATATCTGGAGAGCGGTGATGTCACCTCCTGTATAATATAACTGATATCTGGAGAGCGGTGATGTCACCTCCTGTATAATATAACTGATATCTGGAGAGCGGTGATGTCATCTCCTGTATAATATAACTGATATCTGGAGAGCGGTGATGTCACCTCCTGTATAATATAACTGATATCTGGAGAGCGGTGATGTCACCTCCTGTATAATATAACTGATATCTGCAGAGCGGTGATGTCACCTCCTGTATAATATAACTGATATCTGGAGAGCGGTGATGTCACCTCCTGTATAATATAACTGATATCTGGAGAACGGTGATGTCACCTCCTGTATAATATAACTGATATCTGCAGAGCGGTGATGTCACCTCCTGTATAATATAACTGATATCTGGAGAGCGGTGATGTCACCTCCTGTATAATATAACTGATATCTGGAGAGCGGTGATGTCACCTCCTGTATAATATAACTGATATCTGGAGAGCGGTGATGTCACCTCCTGTATAATATAACTGATATCTGGAGAGCGGTGATGTCACCTCCTGTATAATATAACTGATATCTGGAGAGCGGTGATGTCATCTCCTGTATAATATAACTGATATCTGGAGAGCGGTGATGTCACCTCCTGTATAATATAACTGATATCTGGAGAGCGGTGATGTCACCTCCTGTATAATATAACTGATATCTGCAGAGCGGTGATGTCACCTCCTGTATAATATAACTGATATCTGGAGAGCGGCGATGTCACCTCCTGTATAATATCACTGATATCTGGAGAGCGATGATGTCACCTCCTGTATAATATAACTGATATCTGGAGAGCGGTGATGTCACCTCCTGTATAATATAACTGATATCTGCAGAGCGGTGATGTCACCTCCTGTATAATATAACTGATATCTGGAGAGCGGTGATGTCACCTCCTGTGTGGAATTCTTGGGGGTTCTGCGCTCAGCGTTTTGACTCTGCTCAGTGGCGCTATCTCTGATGAGGATGCTGCTGTTTGTGGCGGTGTCGTCTTCTGATTTTTCCGCTGCCTGCGTTGCAACGACTGAAAGCCGTCTGTGAAAGCCGCCTGTGAGTTGAGAAGCATGAAGACCTGCTGTTTAGGTCGGCTTACACCGCCAGCGTTGTTTTCTGACAATCTCACAGAGATCTGTAGCATTTACACAATGTGGGATCCCAGCCTTGGAGTGCCAGCTCCTCAGACGAGCCCCCGGTCTGATGAGGTTTCTGCTGTCTGGGGCTGTGTCCGCCATGGTCTCTGCCCCCCACCTGCTGACCATGCTGCTCACAGTGTCCTGATGACCTTTATCGGAGAGTTTCTGCTGCAGCCACCGTTGTGCAGGTTTTCAGAATTCTGTCCACGAGGTGGCGCCAGAGAGTCTTCACCTCCCTTGTGACCGTTAACCCTTATGGGGCGGGTATGTGGTGGCGGACACTGATGCGCCTCGTTTCTCACAGTAATCAGAGGCAGGAGCTGCAGGAGGCTGATAAACCCCGTGCTCCGGGGCGCGCTTCCGCAGAGCGTTAATCCCGATCCTGTCCTAATAGGTGAAGCTAATTTCTGATGTATAACATTTCTAAGCCCTTAAATAGCATCTTGGAAGCGGCAGCTTTGATGGAGGTGGCCGCGCGCCAAGAAGCCAAATAACCCTGGCTTAGTGCGCCTCTGCAGCCTGGGAAGGGACAGGCTCTGCCCGAGAACTTGGACGCAGCCCCTTGTAGTGACTGCTACCTGCGACGGGGGCAGGCTCGGGGGACTCCCCATCATGACGGTAACCTTGTCAGCTTGGCGTCCATGTTATCGGAGCTCTCGCAGCAGAGCCGTGTTTGCCTGGGGTCCTGATTAAGAGCCTGAAGGGTAAATCTGCCGCACAAAGCCGCGCTCCCCCCTGACCGCGCCGGCCGGATCAGTGATTGACGCCGGATGTTTGTTTATTTATCGGCGTAAAGCTCGGATAATTACACACTGATTACACGCGGCTGGTTCAGGGGTGCGCGGCGGGCCTGGCCGCGGACACAAGGCTGTGACGTCATCAGACAATGGCGGCTGCGCCACGTTAATCAGCGTGTTTTCTCTGTTAATTAGAAGCATTTTAGTAAATGAAAGCCCACAGCAAAACACATGTATAATTTGTTTGTAATGAGCTGCTAATTGCTGGTAGTGGCGGCTTAGCTCCCTCGGATTCTTTCTTCCTGATTGCCATTTTATTAGCGGCCTCGTCATTAATTAATCTTTTTTTCTAATTAGCTTATAAAACTGTTGATGGCACATTATTGTAAATGTGATTTTAAGTTCAAAGCGTGTTAATAAGCTTTCTACATGACGAGAGATAAAGCAGCCACTGCCGAAAACACCACTTGTTGTGTACCCAACTCTCGGGGAGCGTGGCACCCCGGAGATGGCCTCCTCTGTGACTTCACTGGTGGGATCCTTACGGTTCCAGAGATGGTAACACAAAATGTCCACAGCAGAGAAGCGCTCCATCAGCTTGCCAGACTGACTCTCATCATCCCTGTCACCCTATATCACACTGTGCATCACTCCCATCATCCTTGACTCTCTTCTAGCTCTGTAGATGGAGGTTGCTACAGTGCATCCATCTCCTGGCTCTATAATTGGTGGGGGTGCGGTGCGCTCCTCTATTGGCTCTATAGATGGTGGGGGTGCGCTCCTCTACTGGTTCTATAGATGGTGGGGGTGCGGTGCGCTCCTCTACTGGTTCTATAGATGGTGGGGGTGCGGTGCGCTCCTCTACTGGCTCTATAGATGGTGGGGGTGCGGTGCGCTCCTCTATTGGCTCTATAGATGGTGGGGGTGCGGTGCGCTCCTCTACTGGTTCTATAGATGGTGGGGGTGCGGTGCGCTCCTCTACTGGTTCTATAGATGGTGGGGGTGCGGTGCGCTCCTCTACTGGTTCTACAGATGGTGGGGGTGCGGTGCGGTGCGCTCCTCTACTGGTTCTATAGATGGTGGGGGTGCGGTGCGCTCCTCTACTGGTTCTACAGATGGTGGGGGTGCGGTGCGCTCCTCTATTGGCTCTATAGATGGTGGGGGTGCGGTGCGCTCCTTTACTGGTTCTATAGATGGTGGGGGTGCGGTGCGCTCCTCTACTGGTTCTACAGATGGTGGGGGTGCGGTGCGCTCCTCTACTGGTTCTATAGATGGTGGGGGTGCGGTGCGCTCCTCTACTGGTTCTACAGATGGTGGGGGTGCGGTGCGCTCCTCTACTGGTTCTATAGATGGTGGGGGTGCGGTGCGCTCCTCTACTGGTTCTATAGATGGTGGGGGTGCGGTGCGCTCCTCTACTGGCTCTATAGATGGTGGGGGTGCGGTGCGCTCCTCTACTGGCTCTATAGATGGTGGGGGGTGCGGTGCGCTCCTCTACTGGCTCTGTAGATGGTTGGGGTGTGGTGCGCTCCTCTACTGGTTCTACAGATGGTGGGGGTGTGGTGCGCTTCTCTATTGGCTCTACAGATGGTGGGGGTGCGTTGCGCTCCTCTACTGGCTCTATAGATGGTGGGGGTGCGGTGCGGTGCGCTCCTCTACTAGCTCTACAGATGGTGGGGGTGCGGTGTGCTTCTCTACTGGTTCTATAGATGGTGGGGGTGCGGTGCGCTCCTCTACTGGCTCTATAGCTGGTGGGGGTGCGGTGCGCTCCTCTACTGGCTCTATAGATGGAGGTTGTAATGGATCTCCCACAGAGGTTGCTGCAGTGCACCCATCTCCTGGCTCTATAGCTGGTGGGGGTTCGCTCCTCTATTGGCTCTATAGATGGTGGGGGTGCGGTGCACTCCTCTATTGGCTCTATAGATGGTGGGGGTGCGGTGCACTCCTCTATTGGCTCTATAGATGGTGGGGGTGCGGTGCGCTCCTCTACTGGTTCTATAGATGTTGAGGGTGCGGTGCGCTCCTCTACTGGTTCTATAGATGTTGAGGGTGCGGTGCGCTCCTCTACTGGTTCTATAGATGGTGGGGGTGCGGTGCGCTCCTCTACTGGTTCTATAGATGGTGGGGGTGTGGTGCACTCCTCTACTGGCTCTATAGATAGTGGGGGGTGCAGTGCGCTCCTCTACTGGCTCTGTAGATGGTGGGGGGTGCAGTGCGCTCCTCTACTGGCTCTGTAGATGGTGTGGGGGGTGCTCATGTTCTGGTTCTATAGATGGTGGGCGGGTTGCGCTAGTCTTCTTGTTCTTTAGATTGTGGGCGTGACCTGCGCTCCTCTTCTGGCTCTATAGATGGTGTGTAGGGTGCTCATCTTCTGGCTCTATAGATGGTGGGGGGTGCTCATCTTCTGGCTATATAGATGGTGGACGGGTTGCGCTAGTCTTCTTGTTCTGTAGATTGTGGGGGTGACCTGCGCTAATCTTCTGGCTCTATAGATGGTGGGGGGTTGCGCTAGTCTTCTTGCTCTATAGATGTTGGGGGTGACTTGCGCTCCTCTTCTGGCTCTATAGATGGTGTGTAGAGTGCTCATGTTCTGGCTCTATAGATGGTGGGGGGTGCTCATGTTCTGGCTCTATAGATGGTGGGGGGTGCTCGTGTTCTGGCTCTATAGATGGTGGGGGGTGCTCATGTTCTGGCTCTATAGATGGTGGGGGGTGCTCGTGTTCTGGCTCTATAGATGGTGGGGGGTGCTCGTGTTCTGGCTCTATAGATGGTGGGGGGTGCTCATGTTCTGGCTCTATAGATGGTGGGGGGTGCCCATGTTCTGGCTCTATAGATGGTGGGGGGTGCTCATGTTCTGGCTCTATAGATGGTGGGGGGGTGCTCATTTTCTGGCTCTATAGATGGTGGGGGGGTGCTCGTCTTCTGGCTCTATAGATGGTGGGGGGTTGCGCTCGTCTTCTGGCTCTATAGATGGTGGGGGGGTGCTCGTCTTCTGGCTCTATAGATGGTGGGGGGGTGCCCATGTTCTGGCTCTATAGATGGTGGGGGGTGCCCATGTTCTGGCTCTATAGATGGTGAGGGGTGCTCATGTTCTGGCTCTATAGATGGTGGGGGGTGCTCATGTTCTGGGTTTATAGATGGTGGGGGGGTGCTCGTCTTCTGGCTCTATAGATGGTGAGGGGTGCTCATGTTCTGACTCTATAGATGGTGGGGGGTGCTCATGTTCTGGCTCTATAGATGGTGGGGGGTGCTCGTCTTCTGGCTCTATAGATGGTGGGGGGTGCTCGTCTTCTGGCTCTATAGATGGTGAGGGGTGCTCATGTTCTGGCTCTATAGATGGTGGGGGGTGCTCATGTTCTGGCTCTATAGATGGTGGGGGGTGCTCATGTTCTGACTCTATAGATGGTGGGGGGTGCTCATGTTCTGGCTCTATAGATGGTGAGGGGTGCTCATGTTCTGGCTCTATAAATGGTGGGGGGTGCTCATGTTCTGGCTCTATAGATGGTGGGGGGTGCTCATGTTCTGGCTCTATAGATGGTGGGGGGTGCTCATGTTCTGGCTCTATAGATGGTGGGGGGTGCTCATGTTCTGGCTCTATAGATGGTGGGGGGTGCTCATGTTCTGGCTCTATAGATGGTGGGGGGTGCTCATGTTCTGGCTCTATAGATGGTGGGGGGTGCTCATGTTCTGGCTCTATAGATGGTGGGGGGTGCTCATGTTCTGGCTCTATAGATGGTGGGGGGTGCTCATGTTCTGACTCTATAGATGGTGGGGGGTGCTCATGTTCTGACTCTATAGATGGTGGGGGTGTGCTCGTCTTCTGGCTCTATAGATGGTGGGGGTGACTTTTGCTCCTCTTCTGGTACCATACACTTAGTTCTTACAGATGACTCCCTGCCCAGTGCCCCCCGGTTTTCTGCTGCGCGTAGCCGGTCCGGTGTGGGGGGGATTTAGTAGGAAGTGTGACCAATATATAAAATTGGATAAGACCCTGCATAATGTGACATTTCTATAGAGATGAGGGGGTAATTTGTGCCGAGTTTTTTGCTAATTTTCCTGAAGCCTCAGAATAAGGGGCTGTCACCCATTCTGTGCATCAGGCCTGACAGCGCCAATGATCCGTGAAATAGTCTGCCGCTGGCTTTGTTCTGATAAGAATGAACAAATCTGCACAAAGCCGCGCTCCCGCAATCTCATTTTCATACGCGCATGCCGCCTGAAAGGAATAAGCTGTTTGCTGACTTGATTAATCAGACAATTCAGGCTTTTTTTTTTTTACTTCTTTGTCGCTTTGATCTTTGCCGTCTCCGTGGTAACGCGCTTGACACGAATCTAGAGCTGGAGTTAAGACAATCGGAAATTGTCGCCATCATAAATACGGTTGTGAGGATGCGGCAGGTGAGCGGGAGAGGCGGCTCTTGTGGCCGCTGTCCACCTGGTGCCGTGATCTCCGCAGTGTCCCGCACTTTATTTCTGTTACTTTGTGCAGATTGTATGGCGGCCATGTGTCCAGGTGTGTATCCGCCAGGCCGGGGGGGCGCGATACATTACAAGGCGCACTCATTGTGTCCGGCGACAAGATGATTTACTCACTTTAAACCTGTAAAATTGAAAGGAATTTAAAGAAGGAGCGGGGAGAAAATCCCTGAGCCGCCTGTGTATTGGCTGGAGGTGACGCCGCGGCTTCACAAATCTTCTAAGTGGCTGTAAAGATGATCGCCTCGAGGGAGCCGCCAGACCCGGCTTCTGAAACCCGCTAAAGCCCTTATCTTCTATCCAAGCAAAGTACCATTAATCTTCCTGAAAGACCTTTTATGGCTTTTAATATCGCCCAAATTAGAACATTTTACACCCCTGCTTCCTGAAATGTACTGATAAAAAGCCTTTGGAGCTTAGTTTTCGTGACTGCAGCCTCCGACCACTTTCCAGTTCCCTGCGATAATGTTGAGACACCTTAATTAAAATGCAGCAGAATGGCGGCTGTTCCGCGTGAGAGTGCGGCGGATTTTCTACAAAAGACTCTGCTTGTATTATGTTCTGTACGAGAGCAGATAGAAGTGGCGGCGGCGCCTCTCTCCCGGTGAAGAGGTAATGTGAGCGGGGGGGCGGTTCTGGGGACCCGTTCAGACTGGCCAGGCTCCAGCTGACTTCATATACCGGATCCAGGGTAAGCAGTTCCCCCAGCAAATCTTCACACTGAGGTTATAGGACTTCAAGGAATACAATCACGAGGTGGCAGTAACTACTGGCAGTATAAATGGGCCACAGACTAGCCATGATAAATAAGCAGCACTCGCTGTGATCTCGGCCGGGGGGGGGGGGGGGGGGGGGGATTGCTGCAGCTACAGACTTCTAGATGAGATGTGAATAAGTATTGGCGCCCTGCAGCCCCTGAGATCGGGCATCTGTGTCTGAAATCCTGGAGACCAAACTTTGTGAAGTCTGTGTCGGATCTGGCATGTGATTTGTGGTTTTGCTCTGGCCCTGCGCTCCTGACAATTATGTGAAGAGATCTCCAGCCGTGATAATAGCGCTCTCCGCTCCCCGCCACCTCTCTAATCCTGTAATCCCCTATTCACGGAGCGGCGCTCACATCCAGTGTCTTTCTTTACAGATTGCAGTGAAGATCACAAAGGCGGCCGCTTATCACAGACACATGAAAGCCAGAGAGGAGCCACAGTCTTCCCGGGACGCTGCCAGCAAGACGAGGCCTCCGGCCTGGGGGTGAGCACTGACCTGGAACCGTGGCCCCTGTACAAGAGACCCTAGGCAGCACTCTGGGGGCCCCCTGCCGCTGACCACACGTTTTTCAGATGCCTCTTTTCTGTATTTGCCAACAGAGCCGCCCCGTGGTGCCATCTTTGTCATTCATCACCTAATGACAATTTATTTTTATTTTTTCCAGATTTGAGGCCAAGAAAAGATGGGAAACGAAAAGTAACATGGGCTACATGTGACGGGAGCCACCGACGCGGATGTACGTGTGGCGGGAGCCACTGACGCGGATGTACGTGTGACGGGAGCCACTGACGCGGATGTACGTGTGACGGGAGCCACTGACGCGGATGTACGTGTGACGGGAGCCACTGACGCGGATGTACGTGTGACGGGAGCCACTGACGCGGATGTACGTGTGACGGGAGCCACTGACGCGGATGTACGTGTGACGGGAGCCACTGACGCGGATGTACGTGTGACGGGAGCCACTGACGCGGATGTACGTGTGACGGGAGCCACTGACGTGGATGTACGTGTGACGGAGCCAGTCATGACAATGTATCTGTCACCAGAGATGGTAACATGGATGTACGTGTAAAGGAGCCGGTAACACAGATATAGAGGAGCTCAGCCGCGTCCTGCGGCTTCGCTGTAGCCTGTATACGAACATGAACGGGCCACATCCAACATGTTTTATAGAATGTCTGCTCCTTGGCGGATGTGCTCTGAGCTCAGGCCGTAAGATAGCCCACCTGAGATGATGGGGGTGATTGTGCAGCTTTCACTCAGAAGTTTGTGTGATAGCTGACACCAGTGAACAATGGCTGCTCTCCTGTGTGTTGTCCGCTAATAAACCTCTAAATGACTCATTGCGTCAGTAGTGACATCACTTTCTCCTGCGGGTCATGTGATCACCGGGGGCTGCTCATGTGACTCCGGTAATGCTTCCTTTCTTCTGCTGTAAGATCTTGGTAGTTTTCACACAGACTAATTCTGATTTCAGCTGTGAGGGCAGGACTAGGTCAGGAGTGTTCAGTATCTTAATGTATTTCCGCTCACTGACATGAATCATGGAAATAGCGAGGGGTTGGGGGAAGTTATGAATGTGGCGTAGTCATTAGGAGAGGTTTACTTTGAATTGCTGTGCTTTATGGCCATGACGGTCAAGGCAGCTGCTCCTCTGAGTCTTAGTCAGCGCTATGGAGCTGGAGGTGGCTTCTCGTCTCTGCTGCAGTGCTACGGGGATGTCCTGCTCGCCATGGTTGTATCAACGAATCTTCTGCACATGACTTCCCTCCATTCTGTAGTTCACTTTCACAAGAGCGGAGATGACATGACACAGTCTCACAGGGACTGTAGAAGTGAGATCAGAAGGGAAGCCACCTGTAGAACTGGGCAGTCGGGCATTGTCATTCTCACTCTGTTGCTGCCAGTGAGGATATTTTATCGGTTGTCTGGATAGCAGGTAGGATTATCTTGTGCCTGTACCATCACTGCGTTCTGACTCTGCAGAGCTGCCCAGCATGGGATTTATTTACCTGGTGACAGAGGTTTGCATCTTATTCCTTCTCTTCTTTAGGCATGTAATTCACATTCTCATGCCATGATGTGTGCAGCCAAAAATCAGAGGGACAAAAAAAATCACAAAAAATGATGTGGAAGTGTGTCAACATCCTGAGGTGCGGTGAGACAAAGAACAGGTGTCCATTCAGTGACTACAAGACTCGTGTCCGGGGTGGAATCCCCGAATAAGTGCAATGGACGGTGTAACGGATCTCCTGGCACCCAGACTGGCTACCTCCGTTGATGGATGCTCCTAGTGCTTCCCGAGGGCTCCAAGCACTCCGCTCGACACCGTAAGCACTGCCGACCCCACAAACAGCCGTAGCTTGTTGGGATCTCGTCGTCTTCTACCCACCCTGGACCTACGACAAGGTTTCCAGGTTCCAGTGGGTGACCCTCTCTTCTTTCAGAGAGCGATGCAGGAACAAGCTCTTGTAAGAGCTCAGGGCTTATACTCTGGAGAGTATGATTATAACAATCCCCAGAGTGTAGTTCTCCAATCCCCCAAACATGAGCCCAGACTTCATGAAGGGTAGAACAGGACACTTTAATGAGGCTACATGTCAGCCTTTTATGCAGGTCTTCAAGCAAGGGACACTCCCCATGGGGACCTTGTGGAAGACTGAGACAGTTTTTACATAAACCAATCACATGCATTTACAGGCAGACAACACCCACCTGTGATGCAATTAACCAACAAAATGGGATAACGTAATCACTCACAGGCAGACAACACCCACCTGTGATACAATAAACCAACACAATGGGATAACGTAATCACTCACAGGCAGACAACACCCACCTGTGATACAATAAACCAACACAATGGGATAACGTAATCACTCACAGGCAGACAACACCCACCTGTGATACAATAAACCAACACAATGGGATAACGTAATCACTCACAGGCAGACAACACCCACCTGTGATACAATAAACCAACACAATGGGATAACGTAATCACTCACAGGCAGACAACACCCACCTGTGATACAATAAACCAACACAATGGGATAACGTAATCACTCACAGGCAGACAACACCCACCTGTGATACAATAAACCAACACAATGGGATAACGTAATCACTCACAGGCAGACAACACCCACCTGTGATACAATAAACCAACACAATGGGATAACGTAATCACTCACAGGCAGACAACACCCACCTGTGATACAATAAACCAACACAATGGGATAACGTAATCACTCACAGGCAGACAACACCCACCTGTGATACAATTAACCAACAAAATGGGATAACGTAATCACTCACAGGCAGACAACACCCACCTGTGATACAATTAACCAACACAATGGGATAACATAATCACTCGCAGGCAGAAACTACCCATTTTTCCACTTTGTAGAATAATGAGCCGGGGAGTTGTGGGTCCATAGGAAGGAGGCTAGCCCTCAGGCCTCTCCAGCAGCCCCAGTGACGGTTCAGTCCGTCACAGATGACAAGTCTCTTTAATGGCCGGGGAAGATCTGGTCAGCCTTCTGAAGCCCCTACTAGTGTGGCTAGGACCCTAAACCAGTTAGAGATTTATTTTAAAGAATCAATGCTTTGAAATTCGAGCTCAATTCTGTAGCCAGCCACGGGGTTCATGGCAGATGCCTTGCCTGAGTCTGTACATACAGTGGTCTGGAAGGCGGCTATATCTTAATTCTACTTTATGGGCAGTTTTTCTCAAGTCACCGTTTCTAAAATGTGCCATACCCTTTGAGGGGACAGTGTGTATATGGTCTGCTCCTTCAGGAGGAAAGGTTGGCTAAGGAGGGGAAGCACCACAGAGGAGGAACTGAATGCATTCCTTCTTGATGCCATGGTAATAGAGGTGAAACTGGCAGTGTTCTCGGATGACTGGACAACGATTACTTCAAATGCCTGGATCGTCAAAACTATATCTGAAAGGTACAAGAAGCCGTCGTTTTCTTCTCCTGAAAGATTTGTTATTGCATCTCGGCTCTCCTTCACATTCTCTGATAAGTCTAGCAAAAAAAATTCCTATCGTGAAGGAAGGATTAGTAATGCCAGTTACCCTCTGGAGATTCATGGTGAAGTTCATAGCCAGGAATACTCACAGAGCTCTTTGCAGCGGTAGTACCCTTCAAGAGGTCATAATCCTTTCCTACCTAGATGTCTTCTTGACTGGAAGACTCCCAGCAGTTTTCACAGAGACCTTTACGCATACTTAATGCTGAAACTTCTGTGTTGGATACTGAAAGGTTAAACCTATTTTTATGCCAACAAAAGATATTTCTAGGGAGACCATGTTCTTTCCTGCCACAAAACAAGATGAAATCCATTCCGTCCAAAATATCACTATTCCAGTGGAAAACGTCTGTTCCTGGAGAGGCCACGTCTACATCAAGTGTCTGTGCAGTGGCCTGGAGCAAGTTTAAACCACAGTCCAAAAACTAATTTGAGCCCTATTCACACTTACAGTGGAATCCAGACATTTTCTGGAGTTTACCCGGAGGGGCTGTATGTGCGAATGCAAACATCCACAATATCTGTTCTGGACTTTACCCCGACTTATTGTGCCCAGAGCCCTAGTACTAACTCTGGGTCTTGTCCGAGTGAGCGCATGTGTGAAAACAGCAGTAAATGTTCCAGTAAATCACAGTGGGCCATGCCTAAGGCTCCCACGCCTTGCCTGGAACTGGATCTGGAACATTTCTTCTGTAGTTAGAACGAGCCCCCAAAAATTATTAGAATACCATACCGACTGCGTATTAGGCACATTAGATGTGAGTTCTTACACAGCGAACACAAGATCATTTACCTCAGACTATAGAACAATTAGAATACCATACAGACTGGATATCGAGCACATTAGATGTGAGTTCTTTCTATACGATCATAGACCATAAATAAGGGATATCATGCCTCCAACAAACACTATTGCAGAACTAATTCCTAAAAAACAAACTGATTTCATTCTTATGGGGGTAGACTTTATACTAACTCACAATTATTTTGTTTATAATTTGGAGTTTTATTTACAGAAGACGGGCACCGCCATGGGTACCAGGTTTGTCCCCAGCTATGCCAACTGTTTATCAATTCATGGCCCAATGGGAGCTAGGTGTTATCACACCATGACTGGGGAACGGTCTGGTACTGTGGCGGCACTATATTGATGATATATTTTTTATTTGGTTTAAACCACAAGATGAACGAGATTACTTTTTGTTATTGAACAATAATGAGTGAATTTTCAAGTTAACACCCCGTCTTAGTAAAAACAGGTTGTATTTAAAAAAAAAAATTGATTTCTGTAAAAGATTACAAAGTAGTTTGTAACGGTTCAGAAACCTTTATTCCAGCTGCCATCTGCCTAGATGGTTAGTCCACATACCAACAAATCAATTTCAATGACTTGAACATAACTGGAGAAGGAAGCTCAGGCCCTTACAGAATAAACAATACCCCTTAGAGGTGGTTACCTTCTTAACAAAGGCCCAGTCTATGGACAAAGCAAAAGGCAGTCCTAAAGTTGGAGGAAGAAAATATACCATTAATTTTACCCTTTGTCAAACATTGTCATGATTTAAAAAAGAATAAGATCTTAGGCCCAACATTTGCCGAGATGCCACATGTAACCTATTAAAAGTTGCCCTCTCCATTAAACATCCACCTAATAAAAGAGAATCTGTCCCCCAGATGGCTTTATCGCTGTGGTAGGTGGAACAACTGCAAACTTACCAGATTCCCCCAAAAAATACATAAGGTGTGAAATTGGGGAACATATGACCAGCTATTCTGACAATCTGTGCAATAAACAATCTATATGTCGAACTAAATGCATCATGTGATGTGCATGTCTCGCGCTGAGTCCAGAAAGATTTTCGCATTTGATACGCTGATTCCTGGGGAATTCCTGAATGCAGATTTGGAAATATTTGGGTTTCCATAAAAATATTTGTCTACCCTCGGCTGATGTACACCGGTGTCGGGCTGTTCCCCAGCACTCCGATGTCCCCTCCCAATCACTAATTTCAGAATCATGTTTGTGGTGGTAGTTGTTGCACAAGAACAATTTTATGTTGTCCATATATATGTCTCCTATATAAGTAGTAGGGTCACTATATCATAGAGAACAATCATATACACAGTAGGATCTGGACTAATCAATAGGATGTGTTTATGGGACATGGCACACTGCCTGGCCAAAAAAAGGTCACCTGGATTTAAATCAGCAGATGGGTAAGAGCCTCCCAGGTGGTCAGGTCTAGGTTCAGCAACGTTATGTGCCCACAGAATGAGGCCAGCGACTACCAGCATTTACTGAACCAGCAGGTTATTCCATTAATGGATTTCTCCAGGACGTCACTCCATGACAGCACCCACTGGAGAATGTCCTATTGGATCTCTGCAGGGACAGGAAGCGTGAGAGGTTAAAAGGCCCCTTCTACCAGTGTTCTTCCTGTCCCTACAGAGATAGGAGCATCCCTGCTGTAGTAAGTGGGCAGTAACACTAGGCCGAGGCTGGTCGGGGGGCTTATGCCTCTCCTCTTCAGCCTCAGACGCGGCCTAAAGCTAGCACCCCTCTGGGAAGGGGTCCCCTAGCAGTCCCGGTACCTTTCCTTCCAGAATGCAGAGCCGCAGTATCAGGACGCTGTCGCCGCTTCTCCTGTGTAGGGAGCTCTGGGCGCAGCGTCGGCTCCGGGCGCTCCTCTGATGACGTGGACCGCGTCACTTCCCATGTGACCGGAAGTGACGCAGAGAAGCGGAAGCTATGGCTTCGTAACCCCTCAAAACAGTTCTCAACCTCAGAGAGGGGAAAAGGTAAGACAGGAAGATGGAGTTACCCCAAAGGAGGGAGAGGAAGGGGTTTCCTCTTCAACCCAAATTCTAGCACAAGCAAACAATGACCTCAGGCCGGTCGGGTGCAAACTCCGCTTATTCTGGGAATCTTGGACCCGGGTCACCCAGAATCAGTGGATCCTCAACACCATCCGGGAAGGAGTGAAAATAGAATTTTGCGGTGTGTTTCCCCCCCCCCCCCCGGAAAAGATTCTTGATTACAAAGTTTCAATTAGCGGGTCACCAGCTGATAAAACTAAATGCTATAGTTCAGGTCCCAGAGGATTAGAAATGCTTGGGCCATTATTCAAGGCTTTTCCTAATAAAAAAAACTGTCAGAACCTTCAGGACGATTATCAACCTGAAATCCCTGAACAGGTCGTTGGTATACCACAGATTCAAGCTGGAATCCATAAAGTCATCAATCCCACTAATATCGGTAGGGGATCTCTTATGTACCATGGATTTAAAGGATGCATACTATCACATCCCAATACATCCACTGTACCAACAATATCTCAGGTTTGCGATCATCCAGGAGGGAACGATTCTTCACTACCAGTTCCAGTGTCTTCCCTTTGGAATATCCTCGGCACCTCGCATTTTCACAAAGGTAATCACAGAAGTGGTGGCATACCTAAGACAGCAGCAAATAAGAATTGTTCTGTACCTAGACTATTTCCTTCTTATTGCAGAGACAAAGCAGAGTCTAGAAAGCAATGTCCAACAGACCATCGCCCTTTTCAAGGATTTGGTCTGGATAATAAACTACGCCAAATGGGACCTAGTACCAGGAAACAGTTCCTGGGAGTCCTCTTAGATTCAGGGAAACAATATTCCTTTCTTCCAAAGATAAAACGGGAAAAGATAAGGAAGAAGATAAAAACCTTTAAAAAAAGAAGGGTCCATACACTAAGGGAAGCTATGCAGGTTCTGGGCCTAATTACATCCTGTATCTGTCATTCCTTGGGCTCAGTTCCATTCCAGGGTCTTACAGAACGCAGTCCTGGCGATATGGGACAGGGATCATCATTCCTTGAACTCAAAGATAATCCTATCAAGGCAGAGTTTAGATTCTCTATCCTGGTGGACCAACCCAGGAAATCTAAGGAAAGGAGTCGCCATCCATAGTGATTACCACGGACGCAAGCCAGTGGGGTTGGGGAGCCCATCTGAAAGATCATTCCTTTCTTGGCAGATGGTCCAGTTTGGACAGTCGCAGATCCTCAAACGTCAGAGAACTGAAGGCTGTATGGGAGACTCTGAAGAAGGCAGAGCAGATTCTCTCCAACCACCATATCAGAATCCTATCGGACAATGTGACAACAGTTTGTTACCTAAAACGTCAGGGTGGAACCAGAAACCCTCATCTACAAGCATTGACAAACCAAATACAGGTCCTTCTAAAATAATTAGCATATTGTGATAAAGTTCATTATTTTCTGTAATGTGCTGATAAACATTAGACTTTCATATATTTTAGATTCATTACACACAACTGAAGGAGTTCAAGCCTTTTATTGTTTTAATATTGATGATTTTGGCCACAGCTCATGAAAACCCAAAATTCCTATCTAAAAAAATTAGCATATCATGAAAAGGTTCTCTAAACGAGCTATTAACCTAATCATCTGAATCAACTAATTACCTCTAAACACCTGCAAAAGATTCCTGAGGCTTTTACAAACTCCCAGCCTGGTTCATTACTCCAAACGGCAATCATGGGTCAGACTGCCGACCTGACTGCTGTCCAGAAGGCCATCGATGACCCCTCAAGCAAGAGGGTAAGACACAGAGAGACATGTCTGAAGGAATAGGCTGTTCCCAGAGGGCTGTATCAAGGCCCCTCAGTGGGAAGTCTGTGGGAAGGAAAAAGTGTGGCAGAAAACACTGCACAACGAGAAGAGGTGACCGGACCCTGAGGAAGATTGTGGAGAAGGACCGATTCCAGACCTTGGGGACCTGCGGAAGCAGTGGACCGAGTCTGGAGTAGAAACATCCAGAGCCCCCGTGTACAGGCGTGTGCAGGAAATGGGCTACAGGTGCCGCATTCCCCAGAAACAGCGGCAGAAGCGCCTGACCTGGGCTACAGAGAAGCCGCACTGGACTGTTGCATGTCATTCGGAAATCAAGGTGCCAGAGTCTGGAGGAGACTGGGGAGAGGGAAATGCCAAAATGCCTGAAGTCCAGTGTCCAGTACCCACAGTCAGTGATGGTCTGGGTGCCATGTCAGCTGCTGGTGTTGGTCCACTGTGTTTTATCAAGGGCAGGGGCAATGCAGCCGCTATCAGGAGATTGTGGAGCACTTCATGCTTCCATCTGCTGAAAAGCTTTATGGAGATGAAGATTTCATTTTTCAGCACGACCTGGCACCTGCTCACAGTGCCAACACCACTGGTAACTGGTTTACTGACCATGGTATTACTGGGCTCAATTGGCCTGCCAACTCTCCTGACCTGAACCCCATAGAGAATCTGTGGGATATTGGGAAGAGAAAGCTGAGAGACGCAAAACCCAACACTCTGGATGAGCTTAAGGCCGCTATCGAAGCCTCCTGGGCCTCCATAACACCTCAGCAGTGCCACCGGCTGATTGCCTCCATGCCACGCCGCATCGAAGCATCCTGGGCCTCCATAACACCTCAGCAGTGCCACAGGCTGATTGCCTCCATGCCACGCCGCATTGAAGCATCCTGGGCCTCCATAACACCTCAGCAGTGCCACAGGCTGATTGCCTCCATGCCACGCCGCATTGAAGCCTCCTGGGCCTCCATAACACCTCAGCAGTGCCACAGGCTGATTGCCTCCATGCCACGCCGCATTGAAGCCTCCTGGGCCTCCATAACACCTCAGCAGTGCCACAGGCTGATTGCCTCCATGCCACGCCGCATTGAAGCATCCTGGGCCTCCATAACACCTCCGCATTGCCACAGGCTGATTGCCTCCATGCCACGCCGCATTGAAGCCTCCTGGGCCTCCATAACACCTCAGCAGTGCCACAGGCTGATTGCCTCCATGCCACGCCGCATTGAAGCGGTCATTTCTGCAAAAGGATTCCCGACCAAGTATTGAGGGCAGAACTGAACATAATTATTTGAAGGTTGACTTTTTTTGTATTAAAAACACTTTTCTTTTATTGGTCGGATGAAATATGCTAATTTTTTGAGATAGGAAATTTGGGTTTTCATGAGCTGTATGCCAAAATCATCAATATTAAAACAATAAAAGGCTTGAACTACTTCAGTTATCACAATATGCTAATTTTTTTAGAAGGACCTGTATTCAGTTGGGCAGAGAAGAAAGTTCTCTCAGAGGAGTAGAAAACTCCACCGCAGACTTCCTAAGCAGACACAGTCTCAACTCAGGTGAAGGGTCTCTAAACCGGGAAGTCTTTCTACAGATCTGCCACCAGTGGGGGTTCCCACAAGTAGACCTATTTGCGTCAAGAGAGAACACCCTGTTGAACAGTTTTTTTCTCTCTAAATCCGAGAGACAACCTGCTAGGAGTAGACGCCTTATCCCAGGACTGGGACATGGAATTGGCGTACGCTTTTCCTCCATTTCCCCTGATCCCATCGGTCCTGAAGAAGCTGAGAACATGCTCAATGACGCTTATTCTTATAGCTCCTGCCTGGCCGAAGAGAGCTTGGTTTCCTCTGTTGAAGGAAATGCTTATAGGGAATCAAATAACCCTTCCGGGAAGGAGGGACCTTCTCCTACAGGGACCCCTGGTACATCCGAACCTCGAGAAGCTGAGGTTAACAGCTTGGATCCTGAAAGGCAGATCCTAAAAAAAAAAGGGTCTGTCAGATAAGGTAATTTCAACCTTACAACAAAGCTGCAAGCCCATATCCTCGGCCATATATTTGAAAAAATTGAAGAAATTTACTGAATGGCGGTCATATTCACATCCAGGGGTCTCAGTCCCATCTATAGGTTGCATTCTGGACTTCTTACAGACGGGGTTCGATTTGGGCCTAAAACCCAGTACTCTTAAGGTCCAAATTTCAGCTTTGAGTTGTTTTTTAGACACCTCTTTAGCAGACCACAGATGGATTAGGAGATTTATTAAATCTGTTTCCAGAATGAGACCCACTATCGGGCAGACAGTACCACCTTGGGACCTAAATATAGTTTGAGGGTCTATGTAATCCCCCGTTTGAACCATTTGAGCAGTTATCAGATAAGTTCCTTTCTCAGTGCTAAACACGGTCCAACGAAATATTACAGTCGGGCCGGGCGTGTACAGCCAAGCAGTCTAAGCCCCAGTCTCTTCTGCTTTTTGATGACTCTGTTAGTAGGGTTTCCCATGGACATCCACCTAGCCCTGCCCCAGAAGTGACAGAGATTGAGTGCACTGATGCCCAACCACTTATGTTTCAGGATGAGGACATGGGAGGACCATCGCAGCACGTCTCGGATGAGACACAGGTGTCAACTGCTGGGGCTTTCTGCAGTGTGCAGACTGACCAGGAAGGCAGGGGTGAAGACTGGCTGGAAGATCATGTGGAGGACGATGAGGTCCTAGACCCCACATGGCATCCAGGTCATGCGAGTGACGTGTGCAGTTTGGAGGAAGAGGTGGTGGTCACACAGCGCCAGCCACACAGCAAAAGATGGAGTAGAGTGCAAAAGCAGAGCGTCCGCCCCCAGCCAGTACACCTGCTACTGCCCAGGGTTAGGGTTATGTGCCGAGAGACATAGCACACCAAAGCCGACTCAAAGGAGTTCCCTGGCGTGGCAGTTCTTCAGACAATGTGCTGATGACAGGACACGAGTGGTTTGCACGCTGTGCAGTTAGAGCCTGAAGCGAGGCATACATTTTCTAAACCTGACCACCACCTGCATGGTCCGGCATCTAACCACAAAGCACGAG
The DNA here is from genome assembly GCF_014858855.1 of Bufo gargarizans. NCBI lineage: Eukaryota > Metazoa > Chordata > Amphibia > Anura > Bufonidae > Bufo > Bufo gargarizans. Next base: position 46,752 of record NW_025334241.1, read on the forward strand.
CTGTAGTGGAGTAGACACCTTAAGAACCACGCAAGATCTCAGACTCCTCCTGCTTCCTCTTCTGCTGCAGTCTCTGCCTCTTCCTCCCCCCTGGAGAGACAGAAGATCTACCACCAACACCACCATCACCGAGCATCTCCACACTATCCCATGGAACCTTTCAGCTGTCAATCCTGCGAGCCCTGGTCCTGAATCATGGCTCCAGGTGGCGACCAAAATGGTCGCCAATGCGATTTAGAATTGCAAAATGGCAAAAAGACTGTAGGTCTTGTCGCCATTTGCGCCTAGACCCTCCGCTGCTCTGCCTTTTTCACACGCGAGTTAAACCGACATGGCACGTCCTGCTGTCAGCGTGTGCCATGTCCTCAACAGCACAGGGGAGAAGGAGGCAGTCCCTCCCCCCGGTGCCGCCGCTGCCACCACTGGACTGATAGAAGGAGGGGAGGGGTTGTGGCCACTGCGCCACCAATGAATATAGTTTATGCCTAAATACAAACGCAGGCTACGGGTGCTGGCCATATCCCATACCTGGCCTCTATGACTGCGTGCTGCGATCCGCATCGATTAACCCCTCAGATATGGCACCTGAGGGGTTAATTGCGGCTGATCGCAGCGCGCATTCATAGAGATGGGATATGGCCTGCACCCGCAGCCTGCGTTTGTATTCAGGCATAAACTATATTCATTGGTGGCGCAGTGCGCCCCCCCCCCCCAACCCCAGTATTATAAAGTATAATCAGTGGAGCAGTGCGCCCCCCCCAACCCCAGTATTATAAAGTATAATCAGTGGAGCAGTGCGCCCCCCCCCCAACCCCCAGTATTATAAAGTATAATCAGTGGCGCAGTGCACCCCAACCCCCCCCCCCTAGTATTATAAAGTATAATCATTGGTGGCACAGTGCGCCCCCCCAACCCCAGTATTATAAAGTATAATCAGTGGCACAGTGCACCCCAACCCCCCCCCCCCCTAGTATTATAAAGTATAATCATTGGTGGGACAGTGCACCCCCCAACCCCAGTATTATGAAGTATAATCATTGGTGGCACAGTGCGCCCAACCCCCCCCCCAACCCCAGTATTATAAAGTATAATCATTGGTGTCGCAGTGCGCCCCAACCCCCCCCAGTATTATAAAGTATAATCAGTGGCGCAGTGCACCCCAACTTCCTCCTAGTATTATAAAGTATAATCATTGGTGGCACAGTGCACCCCCCAACCCAAGTATTATAAAGTATAATCATTGGTGTTGCAGTGCGCCCCCAACCCGCCCAGTATTATAACTATTATAATCATTGGTAGGGCAGTGGCCACAGGGTCCCCTCCTCCTCATTGGTGGCAGTGGCAGCTTCTGATCGGAACGCCAGCAGTGTAATCCTGGGGCTCCGATCGGTTACCATGGCAGCCAGGATGCTACTGAAGCCGTCCATGGTCAGCTCCCTGCTGCTGTGTGTACTATGTACAGAGTGTGAGGTCCTAGTCACCACAATAGAGCTCTATCAGGGTGAATAGGACAAGGGGTGAAAAGATCCCAGGTTCTAGCCCCTAAGGGGGGAAATAGTAAATAAAAAGTAAAAAAAAAACACCAAAATACTAAAAGTTTAAATCGCCCCCTTTTGGAATTTTACATATAAAATATATAAAGCATCAAAAAAATAAGCATATTACATATCGCCACGCCCGAGAAAGTGCGAACTATTAAAATATTTAAAAATATCTCCTATGCTGTGAGCGCCGTAACAGAAAAAATAAATAAAATTCTTTTGTCACTTTGTCCCAACAAAAATTTGGATCGGACTGTTCCATTATGGTCCAGACGTTCCATAAAATGCAGAATGCACACGGCTTTTTTTTTTTGCGTGGTATCGAGTATCGCATACTTTTTTATGGTATCGAAATCGAATAAAAATGTTGGTATTGTGACAACCCTAGATGGGACATGTCTTTTATTTTTTATTATACCGTAATTATATGTATTTTAAATTTGGCGACTAAAAATTTAATCTGGCTCTTAAATTTTTCAGGTTAGGAGCCAATGGCTCCTTGATATTTTTTTTGTCTGGAGCCCTGTGAATGCCAGCATTTCAAACCTGCTGGCCTTTAAAATGCTGCCATTCCGTCTGGTGGAGACAAACAGTTTTAAAAAAGTAATTACGGCAGCTGTCCCACAGCTCTGCAAGAACAAGTGGCGGAAGAAATCGTGTGTGCGCTGCACAATGCATAACCACCAACACGTGGACCAGTAAGTACGGGCAGGGACGTTATATCTACCTAACTGCCCACTGGGTAAGTGTAGTCGTGGCTGGGCCTTAGGTGGACAGCAGTTTGGCGCACGTCCTACCGCCACTGAGGATTCCTGGAGGTTTCTTGGTGCCTCCTACTCCGCTTCCTCCTCTACCACCTCCTTATCATGTCAGCTTAACACCTGCACCACCAACTTCAGCACAGCCAGGCTCTTCTGAAACGCATCTGTTTGGGGGAAGACCCCACACCGCACAGGAGTTGTGGCGGGGTATAGAACAACAGACCGACGAGTGGTTGCTGCCGGTGAGCCTCAAGCCCGGCCTGGTGGTGTGCGATAATGGGCGAAATCTCGTTGCAGCTCTGGGACTAGCCAATTTGACGCACATCCCTTGCTTGGCGCATGTGCTGAATTTGGTGGTGCAGAAGTTCATTCACAACTACCCCGACATGTCAGAGCTGCTGCATAAAGTGCGGGCCGTCTGTTCGCGCTTCCGGCGTTCACATCCTGCTGCTGCTCGCCTGTCTGCGCTACAGCGTAACTTCGGCCTTCCCGCTCACCGCCTCATATGCGACGTGCCCACCAGGTGGAACTCCACCTTGCACATGCTGGACAGACTGTGCGAGCAGCAGCAGGCCATAGTGGAGTTTCAGCTGCAGCACGCACGGGTCAGTCGCACTGCGGAACAGCACCACTTCACCACCAATGACTGGGCCTCCATGCCAGACCTGTGTGCCCTGTTGCGCTGTTTCGAGTACTCCACCAACATGGCCAGTGGCGATGACGCCGTTATCAGCGTTACAATACCACTTCTATGTCTCCTTGAAGAAACGCTCACGGATCATTCACACGGTTATCAGAGCAGTCGTCCACAGGTGGCTCCGAGGGTGGGTTCCTGCACCAACAGGAAGATGAGGTGGAGGAGGATCCCTGTTCACAGCAGGGTGGCACCCAAATCGGCTCCCAGACATCACTGAAGCATGGCGGGGGGATACAGAGGACACAGACGATACACCTCCCACAGAGGACAGCTTTGCCTCTGGGCAGCCTGGCACACATGAGCGATTACATGCTGCAGTGTCTCCACAACGACCGCCGAGTTGCCCACATTGTAACTTGTGCTGATTACTGGGCGGCCACGCTGCTGGATCCCCGTTACAAGGACAATGTACCGTCCTTACTTCCATCACTGGAGCACAAATGGAAGATGTGCGAGTACAAGCGAACGCTGGTAGATTCACTACTGATGGCATTCCCACCTGACAGTGGGGGCTCCGCCAGCATCTCAGAAGGCAGGGTTAGCATGGCCGACATGTGGAAAAGCTTTGTCAGCACAACAACCAGCAGCTGATATGGAGCGTCTTAGCAGGAGGCAGCATTTCACCAACATGGTGGAGCAGTAAGTGTGCACACGCCTACACGTACTGAATGACGGGTCAGCCCCCTGAAACTTCTGGGTCTCCACATTGGGCACATGGCCTGAGCTTGCCCTTTACCCTTGGAGGTGCTCCCTGCCCTGCAGCCGGTGCACTGTCTGAACGTGTGGTTAGCGCGGCAGGAGGCGTCATCACAGACAAGCGCAGCCGCCTGACCACAGCCAATCTGGACGAGCTCACGGTCATTAACATGAACCCGGCCTGGATCCCTCAGGACTTGTCCGCACCTTGGGCAGAATAGACCTGTATACCGGCACTAAGCAGCCATTGTTACACTGCAGCGCAGTTTGTGCGTTCTCTTCGCTATTTCCCAGTGTTATGGGCCCTCCACAAACAATAAAAAAAAAAAAACTGTTAACACCCCCCCCCCCAACAACAATAATAAAAAATTAGTAATACCAATAGGACGACCCATTTTGAATCCATCCAAACAGTAGAGGAAATTCTTCTGTGGAGCGTGTCTGAAAGTCATGGATTTTTGTAAAAGAATTAGGAACCCCCCCTTCATCCGTCTTAATTGATGCAGTTGAGGAGTGTTGAGCGTGAATATTCAAATAGCGAATATTAATCGTGAATATCGCAACTTCGCTAATTTGCTAATATTTTGAATATAGTGCTATATATTTGCTACATCGAATATTCGTTATTTTCTTACATCTGAACACAGGATTCCTCCCGGCTTCTTTCTTGTGGGTCAATGAGTCATTGGCCCACAAGCAACTTAAGCAGGAAGGAATCATGTTTTCATATGGAAAATATAGGGAATATATTCGTTATTTAGAATGTTCGCCTTTTTTCCCAACCTGTATTGTTGTTCGCATACTTCTCCCCGACAAGTGTCCCCGTCACCATGGGAACACCTGTGGGTTAGAAAATACCATCGGATCTGAGTTTTCCCTGAGATCGTGATAACTCAGATCCGATGGTATACTCTAACCCACAGGCGTTCCCATGGTGACGGGGGCACTTGTCGGGGAGCAGTATGCCAAAGTGGAATAACAGTACAGATTGAAAAAAATATATATATGATTATTCTAAATAACGAATATATTCGATATATTGCTATGACTTAGTTTTTTAGAATATTCGTCATATTCTAAAACTAAAATATATATATATATATAGCAATATAGCGAATATTCCTAAAATACACACACAGACTGCAATTTAGCTGATATAGTGCTATAGTATATATATATTTTAATAGTGTTAATGTTTTCCAAATCTGAAGTTCAGAGGAGACAAAAAAATTAGACTATAAAAAAAGAGTATAGCGCTATATTAGCTAAATTACAGTCTATATAGTAGTAATGCCCTCTGTGCCCCCCTAGCAAAGTAATGCCCTCTGTGCCCCCCTAGCAAAGTAATGCCCATTGTGCCCCCTTCACAGTAGTAATGAACTCTGTGCCCCTTTGTAGTAGTGATGTCCTCTGTGCCCCTTTGTATCAGTAATGCCCTCTGTGCCCTTTTGTAGTAGTAATGCCCATTGTGCCCCCTTCACAGTAGCAATGCCTTCTGTGCCCCCTTAATAGAAGTAATGCCCTCTGTGCCCCCTTAGTAAAGTAATGCCGTCTGTGCTTCTTCACAGTAGTAATGCCCTCTCTGTGCCCCCTCTGTGTTAGGCTACTTTCACACTAGCGTTTTTATTTTCCGGTATTCAGATCTGTAATGGGGTCTCAATACCTGAAAAAAATGCTTCCGTTTTGTCCCCATTCTTTGTCAATGGGGACAAAACGTAACTGAACAGAACGGATCGCTCCAAAATGCATTCGGTTGCGTTCTCTTACCGGAGAGCAGCGTGCAGCTTTCTTTCCTGGGGATGCGGAGCAAAATGGACCTATCATTACCCCCAATGCAAGTCAAAGGGGACGGATCCGTTTTCTCTGACACAATAGAAAACGGATCCGTCCCCCATTGACTCTCAGTAGAGTTCTTGACGGATCCGTCTTGGCGATGTTAAAGATAATAGCCAAAGAAACAGAGATCCAGCTTCCAGTACAAAAAAATGGGCAGCACTACATGATCCGAAACGCGTAGACAGGAATACCCTGTTTGGTGTTTAATGCGCTATTTCCAATAAGAGCTGCCACTTGTTTGTACAGGAAGCTGGATCTCTGTTTCAATGTTACCGCCACGCTTTGTTCGCAGCGTGCTCCGTGCTTCCTTCATTATTCAGCTGAGCGCACCCCCCTTCTTTTTTTGTTTATATTAAAGATAATAGATCCGGATCCGTCCATAAGGGATGCAGATGGTTGTATTATCAGTAACGAAAGCGGTTTTGCTGAACCCTGCTGGATCCATCAAAAACGCTAGTGTGAAAGTAACTCCTCCCCTTGTCCCGTTCCTGGCGCTCATATCCAGTTCTCCCCTGCAGACAGTTCTCTGCAGTACGGGGTGGGAGGAGCTTATGCAGATTCCCAGGCTGCAGGCTCCTCCCACACAGGTGGCAGCGCTTTCTGTGTCACAGGCTGAATGGTGGAGCGGGGAGCAGAAAGCTGGAGGAGCGCAGGGAGATGAGCAGACACAGAGGAGCGCAGCTCCCGGGCTCCAGCAATCTGTAGTGATGGAAGCGCTCATTGCTTCTGGGCTCTGGCACCCGGGGCAGACCCCCCTTAGCACACCATTGTTACTGGGTGTAAAGTAAGCCAGTTAATAGGTGTGGGAAGCGGACAGACGGTAAAAATAATATAATAAAAGCAAACGCTGCTCGGGCTCAGACAGGTCCTCCAAGCAGGAGATGGTGGCTAATCTCTCAACTTTACACCAGTACGAGGGTTAGTAAGACCGCACAGGGCACTGGTTTTGTTATATTATTTTTTACTGTTTCTCACATCCACACATTTGCTGTCCTGTGTAGGATGTCCATTGTGGTACTTGTGGTCCGCTGCAGGCATTCTCCATTGTATGCATTTTTGCTGGGGATTGCCATTAGCAGCGGGCCACAAGTGCAGGATCTGCCCCCCGGTCTAGATGCACCACTGCATATGGGCACGTGCTGCTCTCCAATACCACGCCAATCTGTAGTTTGTAAGCAGACAGGCGGTGTAAGGGCCCGTCAGCACTAGCCAATGCCATAAATCTGGTGATTATAGACCGTCTGATCTACGGTTACACTGTATGAAGGTGGGTCACCAGGTCCTGCAGATTCTAGGGTTACCTGGGCTGGAAGTGCAACGGAGCGAATTGCAGCTTGCGCAGGTGCTGTAGCAGGGCCCTTTAAGATGTTATAGCTCACGTACCAGGTGAGGAATGCCAGAGGGGGATAATGTCTCTGTGTAGTAGTGGGTATGGTGTCAACGGTGTCTCCTACCTGGGTACGGCTGGACGCCTGGATCCTGGCTCACTTGCAATAAAATGAGTGTTGTTAATAGGAGTAACTGAGGATCTTTGGTAGCAGTAAATGAGATCCAGACTTGTGATATAATCCAACTTGTCTTTACTGAATGGCAGCTTTAAATCCATACGCGTTACAGCAATAGTCTTGGGTCCCAGCGGGTATTGGCAATGTGTGGCAGGGATCAGTATCTCTTCTGCTTCTATACTATGTGCCTGGAGAATCTGGCAGGTATCTGTCTTCTGCTCTGTCTGTAGTCTGCTTATAATGGGCCTGACTAGCTGAGGAGGAACTTGGCTTCTCCTGGACTCTGGATATGTACTCACAGCTTGGCTCACAGGGAAGGCTTCTTCCTGGAGGCTGGAGGTGGCTGCTTGCTTGTCAACCAGTTGAGGCTGATGGCTCAGGCTGGGAAGGGTGATCTTTGGCCTCAGCCGAGGCTAGATCCTGTCTTGGGATTCCTGTTTCTGGGAGCTCCTACTAACACAGCCTACCCCAAGTGGGGGTAGCTGGTACACTAACTCAACTTCCTTCTTCTCCCCATGAGACAGGACATGGGACCAGCCCACGTCTGCTCACAGAGGAGGGGGAGCTAAAACTGGAATGAACTATTCCAGTCTAGCAATACTAAACTGGCTATGGTCCTGATCACACATTGCTGCCACCTGCTGGTGTACAGGGAAATTACAGCATAATATAAAACAGGCCTGGAAATACATTAAATGACATTAATGACAATATAATTATATAGACGGACAATGAAATTACACTTAACATGTTGTAGCGGGGAGAAAGAGTTTAGTAACATACTTCGGGATGTTACAGAAGACTCCGGGACTTCCCAATCACCTGGAGAGCAATAGAGCGGAAGAATCATTGAGCCAGTGGTGATCAGCGATCAAGGCTTCTATCTGATCAATAATCATTCATCTGAGTCTATAACACTTGGTCAGCTACTTCTGTAACCTCTACAGAGCAGAATGGAGAGTTCCACGCACATGAGCGACCACCACAGTTCAGCTCCCCCATCCATGCATATTGGGGTCTCAGTCTCGCCTCCACACTGTAGGGAATGAACCTCTGGAGTTCATGGCTGGAATCCTTTTGACATGATCTTTGATTCTTCATTCACCCAAGGACGCAGAGTCTTCTACATCACTGATGATTTCCTGCTATAGTTTATCTGGAGCTCTGGAACCCTCACGCACTGTGTGGTGTCTAAGTAGCATGGAGCTATGGCAGTGCCCCTAGGAGATGAGACCTCCGAGAATGGTCCCAGTGCTGCATGGCACCATCATGTACAATTCTATGGGCACCATAATACAGCTCTGAGGATCTTGGGGATGTAGCAGTGAATACTGGGGTATATGTGTCCTAAAGGAGACTTCTGCAGAAAAGAGATCCCCCAGCAGATGAGAATATCCCTGGTCATGTGATGGACACGCAGCTGGCGGCTCGTTACAGTGTGTGTATCTGAGAGCTCTGCATTCACACATGTCTGTTACATGAAGGGGCAGATTCTCACTACTTAAACAAACCATAAAGGTTCCTAGTGAAAAACAGCAAGCAGAGATCCTGAAACACAGAAAATATACTGGGAAATTGTCTTCACCTGAACATATACTTACACGGCAGTGGCCCCCGTAGCTACTAAGGTTGATCGAGCACCAAAGTGTTCGGGTGCTCGGGCCTAACACCTCGGGATGCTCGGGTGCTCGGGCCTAACACCTCGGGATGCTCGGGTGCTCGGGCCTAACACCTCGGGATGCTCGGGTGCTCTACAAGAGAAGTCAGTGGGAAAACCCGAGCGTTACACCAGGCACCGCCTGCTCTGAAGAGGGGAGAGCGTCTGGTTCATAGGAAAAGGTCAGAAATTGATGGTAACACCACCGAAATGGTTCGGGAACAGCATGGGGAGGACGTCTGGATGCATCTTGGACTCCCAGGTCGCTGCTGGGATCCATGTTGTCCGAGTAGTGCGCCACTTTTACAGACTGACAATAATACGCAGAAAACCAAAGATAAAATCAATTTTAGAAGAAACATTGTTAGGAAACATTCTTTCCTGTATATTTATATATAAAGTGCAAGTGCTGCCAAAAATTATAAGGAAGAGGCTCCGATACAACCTGTATATCACATAATGGAGGGCCTCATTCACATTGTGGTACAATTGTTCAGGTAGTGGGACTCCTACACTCATAAAGCCTATGCACTAAGGGAAAGGGCTGCCAAAAATTACAAGGAACCGGCGCTCCAATACACCCTTTATTATATTACACATAAAGGAGGGCATCATACACAGCCTTGAAAAATTATTATGGATGGCCTGCTGGTGACCCTCACAAACATTAGGGGTGAGGGTCTGCTGCTTATCTAACCATTAAACAAAATTATGGGCGAGGGCCATCTGGTGAGCTGACCCTGTAAAAGATTATAGATGAGGGCCTGCAGGTGAGCTGACCCTCTACAACATTATGGGCGAAGGCCTGCTGGTGAGCTGACCCTGTAAAACATTATGGTTGAGGGCCTGCAGGTGAGCTGACCCAGTAAAACATTATGGTTGAGGGCCTGCTGGTGAGCTGACCCAGTAAAACATTATGGTTGAGGGCCTGCTGGTGAGCTGACCCAGTAAAACATTATGGTTGAGGGCCTGCAGGTGAGCTGACCCTGTAAAACATTATATGTGAGGGCCTGCAGGTGGGCTGACCCTCTACAACATTATGGGCGAAGGCCTGCAGGTGAGCTGACCCTGTAAAACATTATATGTGAGGGCCTGCAGGTGAGCTGACCCTCTACAACATTATGGGCGAAGGCCTGCTGGTGAGCTGACCCAGTAAAACATTATGGTTGAGGGCCTGCTGGTGAGCTGACCCAGTAAAACATTATGGTTGAGGGCCTGCTGGTGAGCTGACCCAGTAAAACATTAGGAGCGAGGGTAGCCTAATAAGCATGTTGATATGATGGAGGAGGACGAGAAAAGGAAGATTGAACCATATCCCCTGTTTGTGATGGAAGGGGTGCAGGGAATACAGTGTATTCAGTACATTATAAACAACACATGTAAAGTGCCTTTATGTTCGGCCGCTTTCCTCTGGTGGAGTCGAGAAGTCAGGGGCGATCCAGGCCTTGTTCATTTTATAAGAGTCAACTTGTCCGCATTTTCAGTTGACAGGTGGATACGCTTATCTGTTATTATGCCCCCAGCAGCACTAAATACCCGCTCAGACAAAACGCTGGCGGCAGGCCAGCACCTCCAAGGCGTAGAGCGCCAGTTCGTGCCACGTAGTAGAAGGAAAAGAAAGGAGTTCTGCGTCGGCGCAAAAGACACTGGTGAAGACGGTTTTAATAGATGAAATCTTCTTGTTTTAATAGAAACAATGCGTTTCGGGGATCAGGATCTCCTCCTCATTAGGTTTCACAATGAACAATACAAATAGATCAATATTTATAGATAAAACATGTAAAAAAAAAACACCAAAAGGATGCACCTGGGTGACGCCCCCTGTGGGAGGAGCCATCCCCAGGTGTCATCCAGAATGCCGGCTAAATTCTTGAAACCAAACCATAGCAGGAACATAAACCATTCCTATATTTTATATACAGAAGCGATTCTACATTTGGGTAAAAACGAACATTATTATTCATACGATAGTTTCTGATATGTCTGGTTCCCGATCATGTGATCGCAAGTGCGAGCGGTCACATGGCTCGGGAAACCGGAAGTAACCTCAGATAAACGCCGCCCTCTTATGGAGAGACAAGGGGAGAAGCCGAGCATCGCGAGACCTTGCTTCTATAGGGGCGCATGCTCAGTTGAACATTCTGTGTAGACGGCTGCAGTGGATGACGCAAGGTAACACGTAATCGCAACTGTGCGGTCACGTGATGCATTGCCATAGCAGCACCAATGCTAGTAGTTCGTGGGAATCGATATAGGGTTACTATGTATACTTATTTTAAAAAATATTCCTGGATATATGTATATTATGACCAATAAGATTCCATGTGATAAAATGTGTATCAGACATAGATGTTCTTTGCAGTGATGGAATACTCTAATTAAATCCATTGTAAAAATAGATAAATATATATATATGTTTAAAAGCTAATGGGTATATCATATATAGCATACTCTAAAAACTATCTATATGGGGAGAGCACGTGACGTATCATTCTAACGCGCATTTCTCCATTTATCTAGACCTTTTAACATATAAGGACTCCACAGAATGGTCTGTCGTCCGGACTGTGGATACCACTTTGATGGAAGGGATATAAGATGATGGGTCCAAAGCTATAGATGGGATGAAAAAAGGAGAGTGGGGACAGAGAGCAATTGAGTACCCAACTAGTGGGAGAATACGGCCTTTTTTATATTTTATTGTTTATTGTTATATTTCATTTTTTTTATATATTTCCACCTTACAGATTGATTTCAAAGGCCTCATTGAGCCCATACGGGTTGAAGGTATTGAGTTTAAAGATCCAATACATCTCCCGACGCCTGATGTATTGGACGTCTTTTTGGAGATGTATTGGAATGTATTCAATAGGTGTTACAGTGAATCCAACTATATTACCTTCATGGTGATCGGCCGCATGTCTGGACACACTGTGTTTCATATACTTTTTCTTGATGTTTGAGCGGTGTTTGTTGAATCGATTTCGTAGGGTCTGTATGGTGCGACCTACGTATTGTAGATGAAACACAAAAGGGGGGTCAGCTCATCCCAATGCGCAGGTGCACGTCGCAGTGTGGCTGCAAATATACATCTAACAAACACACTCTACAAACCAAATGTAGAGTACAAAAGTATATTACATTGTAAATGCTATGCTAATAACTTAGAGATGCTTAGCAAATACATTTTGTACAAAATCATTTGAGCCCGTCTGCCGCACGCCAAGGCGATCTCTATAAGACGGGTCCTAACACTAAAGCTCACCTGTTGGGTGCCATAACAGTGACCATGAAATCCAGGGAGTGCAGGTCCCACATGCATGCTGGGCCCCTGTTGATCCATATCTGTGTGGAGCGTGCCTGGATTCCATGAAGGCCATTTGGCTCCACACAGATATGGATCAACAGGGGCCCAGCATGCATGTGGGACCTGCACTTCCTGGATTTCATGGTCGCTGTTATGGCACCCAACAGGTGAGCTTTAGTGTTAGGACCCGTCTTATAGAGATCGCCTTGGCGTGCGGCAGACGGGCTCAAATGGTTTCTACGTATTGTAGATGACGTGGGCACTCTAGCAAATAGATTACGTAATTGGAATTACAGGTTAGGTGGTATTGAATTTAAAAGGAATCTCCGGTGCTTTGGCTGAAAAAGGATGATCTTTGATGGATACTAGTGCAACACAAACATCTTAGGTGGCCTAGTGTCCTTGTCCTCATCGTTAGTAGGATGTGAAGCTGATCTCATTTTGCTAGGCGCTAGAATATTTTTCAGAGTTTTAGCTCTTCTGTAGGTGAAATGTGGGGTCTCTGGAATTATAGGATCTCTTTTCAAGATATGCCAATGTTTACCCAGTGTCGCCTTTATAGCATTATGGTTTTGATTATATGTTGTTATGAAGTTATAGCAGTAGGAGCTGATATCAGTATTTGCCCCTATTTTCCGTGCTGTGACTAGACTTTCTGATTGTGTTAGTTTATTGGCTTTTTCTCTGGCGCCCACGATGATGTTACTTGGGTACCTTTTTTGATTAAACCTAGAAGTGAGGATATCGCATTGTGAAGTGAAGTCTGTATCTAGTGTACAGTTTCGCCGAATGCGCTTAAACTGGCCAAATGGAATATTCGACTTCCACTTTCTGTAGTGTGTGCTGCCGAAGTCGAGATACCTGTTGCTATCTACCTTTTTAAAGAAGGTTCTGGTTTTTATTTCGTTGTTCTGAATGAAAATCTCTAAATCTAGGAATTCTGTTTTCTTCTTATGGTATGTTCCTACGAATGTGATACCCCAGGTGTTGGTATTGAGGTGAGATATGAACTCCTCTATTGTTGGTTGCTCGCCGTCCCAAATGAAAATCAGATCATCAATATATCTTTTGAAATAAATGATGTTTTTAGGCCAGAACTTAGTTTAATATATAAAGGATTCTTCAAACATTCCCATAAATAAATTTGCAAAGCTTGGTGCGAAACGCGTCCCCATCGCGGTCCCCCGTATCTGTTTGTAGATCTGGTTCTTTCACTAGAATGTATTCTTTCTCTCTTTTTTGTCTAAACCTTTTCCGCTGATTTTATTAGTTTTTCAAACTCGTCTTTATCTTGAATGGATGGGTCGCTATACAGTGGTTTATAGTAGTTGGTATCTGAATGTATGTTTAGAGCTTCTTTTATGTACTCCTCTCTGTTCTGGATTACGATTCCACCTCCTTTGTCCGCATTTCTTATTATTATATTTGTGTTTGATTGTAAGTTTTTGAGGGCTACTCTCTCGCATGGTTTGAGATTATGTTTTTTATGGAAGAGTGGAATAGATTCTTGGTTTATTTGTCTGAAGTCATTTGATACTAGGGAGTAGAACGTATCCAGAACATTTCCCTTATGGTGAATGGGATAAAAACTAGACTGAGGTTTGAGGCCTGATGGTATAGCTCTCATTTCTTCTCCCTCAGAGGTGGAAATAGTATTTATCGGTGTTTGTGGTTTTCTTGTCGAACTTTCTAGCATTTTAAAATACCGTTTTAGGGCAAGTTTCTTGATGAACCGGTTTAGATCTAAAAACAGATCAAACTCATTGATTTTGCTTGTTGGGCAAAATGGCAGTCCTTTGGATAGCACTGCAATTTCTGCTTTCTTTAGGGCAGTGTTTCCCAACCAGTGTGCCTCCAGCTGTTGCAAAACTACAACTCCCAGCATCCCTGGACAGCCTTTGGCTGTGCGGGCATGCTGGGAGTTGTAGTTTTGCAACAGCTGGAGGCACACTGGTTGGGAAACACTGCTTTAGGGTGTATGAAGATAGATTAAAAATACCCAAGGAATTTTCGGTATTTATTCTATTATCTGGATTTTGGTTTATATTTATATTTTTCTTTTTGTTTTTGCCTGCTCGGCAGCCTCTTCTAGATTTTTTCTTTTCGGGCCACGTGTCCAGCTTGGAAACCCAGTAGTTGTAAGGCACTGAGGGATCACTGAGGACGCTGACACCGTCTGCTACGTACTCCTTCACCATCTTCCAAAATTTTTCTCTCCTTTTTACAGTAGGCCGAGCATCAGGGTGAGGGTGCTGGCGGGGGTCATGAAACTGTCCCAGGCTTTGGAGAGTGTTGTTCTGCCTCTGTTGGAACTGCTGTGTGTTCCCCTTGTCTCCCCTCCTCGGTTGCCCAAGGAACTACGTACTCTGCCGCAAGCGTTGTCAGCTGGAAATTTTTGGAGCAATTTTTCCACAAAGGACCTTCTGGTATTGAACCATTTAGCTCGTCCTCTCCACCAGAGGAATGAGAAATGAGAAGATCTCTTTGTAGCGGGGGGCGAGAAGGGTGAACAACCAGTAATCGGTATTGTCCAAAATGCGTAAAACGAGCGGGTCGCGGAAAGGCAGCCTAACATAAAGTCAGCCATGTGTGCCAGAGTACCAACAGGCAAGACTTTGCTGTCGTCATCAGGAGGATGACTCCCAATCTCCTCAATCTCTTCCTCCTCTTCTGCCCACCCACGCTGAACAGATGGAATAAACCTGCTATGGGTACTACCCTCTTTAGCGGAGGCAACCATCTCCTCCTCCTACTCATCATCATCATGCAATTCGAACTGAGAAGACGAACTGAGAGTGATCTGGCTATCGCCCTGTGTATTGTCTTCCCCCATTTCCACCTCTTCCACATGCAAAGCGTCGGCCTTCATTGCAAGCAGCGAGACACAGAAGTGGGATGGTGACGCAGATAATAGCATTATCGCCGCTCACCATCTGTGTTGATTCCTCAAAGTTTCTTAAAACCTCACAGAGGTCCGACATCCATGCCCACTCCTCGCTTGTGAAGAGCGGAAGCTGACTGGAAAAGCGACGTCCATGTTGCATCTGGTATTCCACTACTACCCTCTGCAGCTCACAAAGCCCGGCCAACATGTGGAACGAGGAGTTCCAGTGCGTGCTCACGTCGCACAACAGCTGGTGAGTGGGCAATTTCAAGCGCTGCTGCAGCGTTGATAGACCGGCGGAAGCTGTCGGTGACTTGCGGAAATGTGCACACACGCGGCGCACCTTCACAAGTAGCTCAGGCAAATTGGGGTATGTTTTGAGAAACTGCTGAATCACTAAGTTGAAAACGTGGGCTAGGCATGGGATGTGTGTGAGCTTGCCAAGCTCCAAAGCCGCCACCAATTTCCGGCCATTATCAGACACAACCATGCCTGGTTGTAGGTTGAGTGGCAAGAGCCACAGCTCAGTCTGGTCCCTTATACCCTGCCACAGCTCTGTGGCAGTGTCCTGTTTGTCACCTAAGTAGATCAGCTTCAGCTTGACCTGTTGCCGCTTCCCCACTGCAGTGCTACACTGCTTCCAGCTACCGGCTGATGGCTGACTGGTGCTGCAAGAGGATAATTCTGAGGTGGAAGTGGAGGTGGAGGAGGAGAAGTGGGGGTTGGAGCCACTAACGTAGGTGCTGGCAGAAACCCTGATGAAATTAGGGCCCGCAATCCTTGGCATCGGTAGCACCTGTGCCATCCTGGGGTACAACTAGCTCCCGGCCTCCACAACGTCCACCCAGTGTGCCGTCAGGGAAATGTAGCATCCCTGGCCGAATGTACTTGTCCATGTGTCAGTTGTTAAGTGGACCTTCCCAGTAACTGCGTTGGTCAGGGCATGGGTGATGTTACGGGACACATGCTGGTGTAAGGCAAACACGGCACACCGTGAAAAATAGTGGCGGCTGGGGACTGCGTAACGAGGGATGGCCGCCGACATCAGTCTGCGAAAGGCCTTAGTGTCCACAAGCCTAAATGGCAACATTTCCAGGGCCAGTAATTTGGAACATTGCGCATTTAGTGCTATGGCCTGTGGGTGGGTGGCTGGGTATTTGCGCTTGCGTTCAAATGCCTGGGGTAAGGACATCTGTACACTGCGCTGGGACACTGGAGTGGATGTGGGCGCTAATGGTGTGTCACTGATGATGTTGCAGACAGCTGGAACTTATAAATAAACATTCGACTGGCTTGATCCCAAACTAAGGAGCATATGGGTGAGCCCTATAAAACCCTAAGAGCTCTCCCTAACTGCTATGCCCATGCAAGGGTCTCGATGGTAGACGATTGCATGCCCACGTACCTAAGACTCTGTGACACCTGAAAACCCTATAATAGTGAGGGGACACGACCACCGGCTACCTGCACTTAATACGGACGGAGTCTGGGTCGCCTAGAATCAAGCCAGCAAGGAAACACAAATAAAGGAAAGGACTTATCTGAGCAAACAGCAGCAGCAGCCTCCAGCAGTGAACACCTCATCCAGGAAGTAATATAAACCGCAAAATTATATATATACAGTTGCAAGAAAAAGTATGTGAACCCTTTGGAATGATATGGATTTCTGCACAAATTGGTCATAAAATGTGATCTGATCTTCATCTCAGTCACAACAATAGACAATCACAGGCTGCTTGAACTAATAAACAACACAAATAATTAAATGTTACCATGTTTTTATTGAACACACCATGTAAACATTCACAGTGCAGGTGGAAAAAGTTTGTGAACCCCTAGACTAATGACATCTCCAAGAACTAATTGGAGTGAGGTGTCAGCCAACTGGAGTCCAATCAATGAGATGAGATTGGAGGTGTTGGTTACAGTCCACGTTAAGACAAATTGTCTATAAATGGAGACAGTTCAGCACTGCTGCTACTCTCCCTAGGAGCGGTCATCCTGTAAAGATGACTGCAAGAGCACAGCGCAGACTGCTCAATGAGGTGAAGAAGAATCCTAGAGTGTCAGCTAAAGACTTACAAAAGTCTCTGGCATATGCTAACATCCCTGTTAGCGAATCTACGATACGTAAAACACTAAACAAGAATGGATTTCATGGGAGGAGACCACAGAGGAAGCCACTGCTGTCCAAAAAAATAACATTGCTGCACGTTTACAGTTTGCACCTGGATGTTCCACAGCAGTGCTGGCAAAATATTCTGTGGACAGATGAAACCAAAGTTGAGTTGTTTGGAAGAAATACACAACACTATGTGTGGAGAAAAAGAGGCACAGCACACCAACCTCAAAACCTCATCCCAACTGTGAGGTATGGTGGTGGGGGCATCATGGTTTGGGGCTGCTTTGCTGCGTCAGGGCCTGGACGGATTGCTGTCATCGAAGGAAAAATGAATTCCCAAGTTTATCAAGACATTTTGCAGGAAAACTTAAGGCCATCTGTACACCGGCTGAAGCTCAACAGAAGATGGGTGTTGCAACAGGACAACGACCCAAAGCATAGAAGTAAATCAACAACAGAACGGCTTAAACAGAAGAAAATCCGCCTTCTGGAGAGGCCCATCAGTCCTGACCTCAACCCGATGGAGATGCGGTGGCAGGACCTCAAGAAAGCGATTCCCACCGGACATCCCAAGAATATTGCTGAACTGAAACAGTTCTGTAAAGAGGAACGGTCAAGAATTACTCCTGACCGTTGTGCGCGTCTGATCTGCAACTACAGGGAACGTTTGGTTGAAGTTATTGCTGCCAAAGGAGGTTCAACCAGTTATTAAATACAAGGGTTCACATACTTTTTCCACCTGCACTGTGAATGGTTACATGGTGTGTGCAATAAAAACATGGTAACATTTAACTCTTTGTGTGTTATTAGTTAAGCAGACGGTGATTGTCTATTGTTGTGACTTAGATGAAGATCAGATCACATTTTATGACCAATTTGTGCAGAAATCCATATCATTCCAAAGGGTTCACATACTTTTTCTTGCAACTGTATATATACAGTACAGACCAAAAGTTTGGACACACCTTCTCATTCAAAGAGTTTTCTTTATTTCCATGACTATGAAAATTGTAGATTCACACTGAAGGCATCAAAACTATGAATTATCACATGTGGAATTATATACATAACAAAAAAGTGTGAAACAACTGAAAATATGTCATATTCTAGGTTCTTCACAGTAGCCGCCTTTTGCTTTGATTACTGCTTTGCACACTCTTGGCATTCTCTTGATGAGCTTCAAGAGGAAGTCACCTGAAATGGTCTTCACTTCACAGGTGTGCCCTGTCAGGGTTAATAAGTGGGATTTCTTGCCTTATAAATGGGGTTGGGACCATCAGTTGCGTTGTGGAGAAGTCAGGTGGATACACAGCTGATAGTCCTACTGAATAGACTGTTAGAATTTGTATTATGGCAAGAAAAAAGCAGCTAAGTAAAGAAAAACGAGTGGCCATCATTACTTTAAGAAATGAAGGTCAGTCAGTCCAGAAAAATTGGGAAAACTTTAAAAGTGTCCCCAAGTGCAGTCACAAAAACCATCAAGCGCTACAAAGAAACTGGCTCACATGCGGACCGCCCCTGGAAAGGAAGACCAAGAGTCACCTCTGCTGCGGAGGAGAAGTCCATCCGAGTCACCAGCCTCAGAAATCGCAGGTTACCAGCAGCTCAGTTTAGAGACCAGGTCAATGCCACCCAGAGTTCTAGCAGCAGACACATCTCTAGAACAACTGTTAAGAGGAGACTGTGTGAATCAGGCCTTCATGGTAGAATATCTGCTAGGAAACCACTGCTAAGGACAGACAACAAGCAGAAGAGACTTGTTTGGGCTAAAGAACACAAGGAATGGACATTAGACCAGTGGAAATCTGTGCTTTGGTCTGATGAGTCCAAATTTGAGATCTTTGGTTCCAACCACCGTGTCTTTGTGCGACGCAGAAAAGGTGAACGGATGGACTCTACATGCCTGGTTCCCACCGTGAAGCATGGAGGAGGAGGTGTGATGGTGGGGGGGGGGGGGGGGGGGCTTTGCTGGTGACACTGTTGGGGATTTATTCAAAATTGAAGGCATACTGAACCAGCATGGCTACCACAGCATCTTGCAGCGGCATGCTATTCCATCCGGTTTGCGTTTAGTTGGACCATCATTTATTTTTCAACAGGACAAAGGCACCAAACACACCTCCAGGCTGTGTAAGGGCTATTTGACCATGAAGGAGAGTGATGGGGTGCTGCGCCAGATGACCTGGCCTCCACAGTCACCAGACCTGAACCCAATCGAGATGGTTTGGGGTGAGCTGGACCGCAGAGTGAAGGCAAAAGGGGCAACAAGTGCTAAGCATCTCTGGGAACTCCTTCAAGACCATTTCAGGTGACTACCTCTTGAAGCTCATCAAGAGAATGCCAAGAGTGTGCAAAGCAGTAATCAAAGCAAAAGGCGGCTACTGTGAAGAACCTAGAATATGACAGATTTTCAGTTGTTTCACACTTGTTTGTTATGTATATAATTCCACATGTGATAATTCATAGTTTTGATGCCTTCAGTGCGAATCTACAATTGTCATAGTCATGGAAATAAAGAAAACTCTTTGAATAAGAAGGTGTGTCCAAACTTTTGGTCTGTACTGTATATATATATATATAGATACTGAGAATTACACCCAGTATACAGGACAGGAGAAGTGGTACTGTGCAGTAAATATACACAGAATAAGAGCAGATACTGAGGAACTCTTTTTTATTTTTATACAAAAATACAAAAACTTTCCAAACAAGATATAAAACAAGGTATAAAGTATATACACTTACCCTACTGGCCCAGCTCCATGCATAATATCTCATTCATACCTACTAAAAAGAGAAAATGAAACCTAGCCTAACGTAAACATCCGATGCGGCTGAACCCCGACTATATACTAATTTATACAAATTATTTATAACAGAAAATAAATGACAACTTGTCACAATAAATAATCATATTAAAAATATCAAATAACATTTTTTTTTTTTAATCTATATATATATATATATTTTTTTTTATACACACACATATATGAGAAAAAACAAACCTATACTAACCCTACCAATCTATCTATCCCATCACCTTCACACAGGGCCAACCTCCGCCTCTTGTCCCTCCATGAGGC